>NC_090729.1:72299256-72399256 GCF_036898095.1 Palaemon carinicauda
TCTCTCTGACAAAACTTAAATAAACACTCTCTCTCTCTCTCTCTCTCTCTCTCTCTCTCTCTCTCTCTCTCTCTCTCTCTCTCTCTCTCTCTCTCTCTCTCTCTCTCCTGATTTGGCAAAAAAAAAAAAATTAAATTAAAATTAATCCTCCACAACCCCACCTAAATTTTAGCTACGGAAGGGGCGTAGTTTTTAACAGAGATCTATATGATTTTACAGAGGAGGAGATACTGGCCATGTGTCCATTAAATGTTTGGAAAGTTCATAAAGTCACAGGTACATCAATGATAATCCTTACGTTCCAGGATGCTGATGTACCTTTTCATATTATTATCGAGAACGAAAGGATTAAAGTAAGACCCTTCAAGCAGAAGCCATTGCAATGCTTTAATTGTTTTAAATTTGGGCAACCCGTCCAAAGTTTGCAAAAATGAGAAGATGTGTGGTATTTGCTCCAAATCTTACCATGGAGAGTGTGCACTTGGATCCAGGTGTTTAAATTGCAGCTCGAATCACAAATCCACAGACAAGATCTGCGAGCTATATAAGTTGGAGGAAGCTGCCCTCAACAAATCAAACTTAGAACACATAAGTGTGACCCATGCCAAAAGACTATTAAATAAATCAAATACATTATGCTAAGGCATTAAAATCAAACCAACCTAGCACTGCCAATAGCTCAAAAAAAGTATACTATCTGACAAAATGTCAAATAACGAGGTAACCATATCACCACCTGAGGCTTTACCACGGTGTATTAACACTAGGTCATTGCCCATTGCTGTACAGCCTTCAGCCGCCATTACAAAAAGTAATACAAACCTCTCTCGGGCCATGTCCTTGCCTGATCTGATGGAGGTTCCACTTAAGACTAACTTACCTGATGCACCTGTTGTGGGAAAGGTGCAAAAACCTCGAATCCCACCATCTATTAATCGCGAAAGAGAGAGACCTCCATCTCTCTCTCCACCCACCATTAGAAACGTTAAGGCTATGACATCAAATAAATTTGATGTTTTGTCTGTTGATGTTTCTAATGAACCAGAAGATGGACTGAATAAATCAGAAATTCAAGTTGAGGTCCACCATCCACCTCAACAAATAGATAAAAAGAATACAAAGAAAAACACCAACGTTAAACCCAACATAACAAGACCACCTCTGAAGAAACCTACTGGTAATAATGTTAAATTAAAAACTGCTAATGGGAAGACCTCATCCAAGATGTCTTCCAGAAATAATCCATATTTTTCTCCTCCATTTTGCAATGGAACTGTCAGGGTTTGAGGGCGAAATATGAAGAACTTAAGCTCCTAATTCATGAGCATTCCCCCATAATTGTATGTCTACAGGAAAGTATGCTTGATTCTAACACTCCTAGTCCTCAAGAGTATGTTAGCTATAGAACACCATATAATTAACAAGCAGGGAGCCATGGCGGAAGTCTCATGTACATTCGTCGAGATGTTCCCCAAATACCCATGTCTATACGTACAACCCTGCAGGCAGTTGTTGTACAAATTGATATAGGGAGAAAATATACAATATGCTCTCTGTACTTACCTCCAAATGATAATATTTTATATGATGATTTAGCAGAGGTCATTCAACAGCTCCCTCAACCTTTTCTCTTACTGGGAGATATGAATGGTAGACATCCTTTATTGGGTGATGTTTTGGCCAACACAAGGGGCAATATTATCTCATCAATTGTGGAGAATGAGGATGTGGGACTCCTTAATACAGGAGAGCCCACACACTTCCATGTTTAGACAGGTACTTTGTCATGCATCGACCTTTCAATTGCAAGCTCTAACTGCCTTCTTGATTTTGATTGGAGGACATTAGATGATTGGCATACTAGTGATCATGCACCAATCATTATAAACACCAACAAGGGTCCGCCTTTGCAAAGATCGCCACGTTGGAATCTAGACAAGGCAAACTGGGTTAAATTTTCCGAGCTAAGTGAAATCGAAGGGAGAGCAGAACAGTTTGAAAGTGTTGATGATGCCATAGACCTACTGAATGGAACTCTTCATACAGCAGGAGTCAATTCAATTCCCAAAACAACAGGGTTATTCAAAAGACGACCAGTCCCGTGGTGGTCTTCAGAACTAACTGCACTCCACAGAGCCACAAGAAGATCTCTAACACGATTGCGTAGACGCAGAACTGATGAGAATTTAGCTATGTACAAGAAATGTAGAGCACAGTTCCGTCGTGCCATGAAAGAAGCAAGGCGCCAGTCATGGATGTCTTTTGTTTCCTCCATTAACAGTAGAACACCACCATCTTCTGTGTGGAGGAAAGTAAAAAAGATAGCTGGCAAATTCACCCCCAACCCACCACCAGTGTTGAAGATGAATGGCCAGTATGTAACTGAAGCAAGTGAAGTTCGCAATGCCCTGGCTAATCATTTTTCAAATGTATCCAGCAAGTGTGAAGGAGCCCCTGGTCACCAGTATAGGAGCACTGAAGAAAAAATTTTAAATTTTGCAACAAGAAGGGAAGAGTCGTATAATTCTCCTTTCACTGAAAGAGAATTTGATTCCGCACTTGCTCATTGCAACGATACAGCCCCTGGACCTGATAGAATTCCATATGCAATGACTAAACATGTACATTTCAATACAAAGCTATTTATTTTAAGCATTATTAATAGAATATGGCATGATCATAGTTACCCAAGTGTTTGGGAACTAGCCATTATTTTAGCCTTTTTAAAACCCGGTAAAGACAAGTTTTTAGCAGCAAACTATCGTCCTATTGCATTGACATCTTGTTTATGTAAAATCATGGAGAAGATGGTCAATGCAGGGCTGATATGGTACCTTGAAAAGAAAGGTATTTTATCACCAATTCAATGTGGATTCCGAAAAATGCACTCAACGACTGATGTGTTGATAAGACTTGAGTCGTCTATTTGTGAAGCCTTTGCTTCCAAACAGCACCATGTTACAGTATTTTTTGACCTTGAAAAGGCATATGATACCACATGGAGATATGGTATTCTTAAAACCATTCATGAATTGGGATTGAGAGGAGAGCTGCCACTATTTATTCAGGCATTTCTTTCACGTAGAGTTTTTCAAGTGAGAGTGGGGGAAACTCTATCAGAGAGTAAGTGCCAGGAAGAAGGAGTTCCTCAGGGTAGTGTGCTGAGTGTAACCCTTTTTGCACTAGCAATTAATGGGATATCCTCAGCCATTCCCCAGGATGTTCTCTCAACATTATTTGTGGATGATCTCTCAATATCATTTGCTGGCACTAGAATGGCAATGGTTGAGAGAAAAATCCAAAATTATCCAGTGGGCTGACATGAATGGATTTAAGTTCTCGACAAGTAAAACTACCATTGTCCATTTTTGTCGTATCCGGGGAGTACATCCAGACCCGGATATATACATTAAAGGTCAACGGATACCATGTGTATCGGAAACCAAATTTTTAGGGTTGATATTTGACTGTAGACTTACATGGCTTTCTCACCTAAAAGCGCTAAAAGCTAAATGTGTTGAAGCTCTGAATATCTTAAAAGTATTGTCCCATACATCATGGGGGGCAGACCGCAATACTATTTTAAAATTATATAAGGCCTTGATTTTTTCCAAAATTAGTTATGGTTGTGAGGTATATTCTTCAGCCACCCCAAGCCGGTTAAAAATATTAGATTCGATACATCATGCAGGTATTAGATTGTCTACTGGAGCTTTTAAAACCTCGCCTATCCCAAGTCTCCTTGTTGATGCTGGAGAGTTACCTCTAGACCTTTACCGAATGTCTTCCATTCTTCGGTATTGGTTTAGATTGCAAAGACTCCCTAACTCTCTAGCCTTTCAGACTGCAAGCCTTGTAAGACACGCATCATACTTTGAGTTGCACCCAAAATCTCCTCAACCTTATGGCTTTCGGGTGAAACGACTATTAAATAGTCTGGATATAATTAGAAATAAGGTACAGTACTTCCATTCAAGGTATCATCAACGCCTCCATGGAAGTTACCAGAGATATCATTTTGTAAATATTTAATTGGAGATAAGAAGAATATGTCAGACCTAGAAGCCAGGTCTCTTTTTAATGAACATGTTAAAGAACATAGAGGATCAACTTTTATCTATACTGATGGCTCCAAATCTGATGCTGGCGTTGGATTTGGAGTACATAGTAATGGTTTTAATTGTAGAGGTGCACTTCCTCTGACCACTTCCATATTTACTGCCGAACTATATGGCATATTAACTGCTATTGAGAAAATAGCGTTGGAGAAGGAGGGTAATTTTACAATTTTTAGTGATGCAAGGAGTGTCCTTCAAGCTATGGAAGTTTTTAATTCTAATAACCCTCTAGTTTTAAAGATTTTAGAATGGCTTTTCCTTATTGGACGGAGAGGTATAACAGTTCAATTTTGTTGGGTTTCAGCACATGTAGGTGTGTCCGGGAATGAGAAGGCAGATTCACTGGCTAAGGAGGCTGCATCCGAGTTGCTGCCAAGAAGGTATCCCATTCCCTGTAATGATTTCTTACCTGATATCAAGAAATTGGTTTGCAATAAATGGCAACAGCAATGGGATAGTCAAGATGGCAATTAAATGAGGGAAGTAACAAATGACATATCTCCTTGGAGGTATAATATGATGCCCCGAAAATGGGAGACGTCTCTTTGTCGTCTCCGTATTGGTCACACTCGGTTGACACATGAGTTTCTGCTGAAGGGCCAACACCAACCGCATTGTGACAACTGTTTAGTACCTCTAACAGTAAGGCATTTGTTGACCGAATGCCCCAATTATAACAACTTGCGGAATAGATATTTGTTTGAGGCTCGAGGTGAGGGTGGCAGGTTCATCCTTGCCAAGATTCTTGGAAATGATGTGTCCTACCATGCAAGTGGCATTTTTAGATTTCTTTCAGAAGCAGGTCTTCTGAAAAATATTTAACTTTTATGACATTCAACTTTTATGATTTTAATTGAATACTCTTTAATTTTTTATTTGATTTCATTTTCTATTTTTGTATACATAAATTAAATGTTACCGGCGTCAATGACCTTAGATGTCAGGATGCCTGAAAACTTTAAATCATTCATTCATTCTCTAATGAAATCTTCAACAAGATTCCTAAAGCCTGCGCTAAACTTCGGCCTGCAGCTCCTCCAAAGCCCATTTCATGGTCTTCGGATAAAGTTCTTCACTTAGCATCAACCCTGAACAATGATGATTGCTCGCTGAAAGACTTTACTCAAAAGGTGATATTCTTATTCGCACTAGCCTCAGGAGCCAGAGTTAGCGAAATAGTGGCCCTCTCGAGGGATGATGTCCACATTCAGTTCACAGACAGCGGAGAACTGAACCTCTTTCCGGACCCGACGTTTCTTGCCAAGAACGAGCTGCCCACTAAGAGATGGGGTCCCTGGAGAATCTGCCCTCTGAAGGAAGAAGCATCCCTCTGTCCAGTGGAATGCCTAAAGGTCTATCTTCGTAGAACTTCAGATTTAAAGGGAGATCAGCTTTTCAAGGGAGAAACTTCCGGTTCAACGTTATCCTTGAAACAGATAAGGGCAAAAATCACCTATTTTACTTATAGCGGATCCAGACAGTACACCCGCAGGTCATGAGCCGAGAAAAGTTGCCTCGTCTCTAAATTTCTTTCAGACAATGTTGTTTGAAAGCCTGCGTGCTTACACTGGTTGGAAGTCATCCAGAGTTTTCTTCAAACACTACGCGAAGCAATTACAGGAAATAAAATTTCATATGGTAGCGGCAGGCAGTGTTATAAAAGGGATTTTGACGAAGGAAAAATCTATTTCTGGGAAGAGGCCTGTGACGCCCGGTGAGAAAGGTCCTTCCTTATACCTTTCCTAATATAAATCTTCCAAATATACTAGAGAAAGATAAAAGCATGGAATGCAGAGGTTACAACCCTCGCGCGAACACCTTGTAGGTGTCGTGTATTAAACAAAGGCGTGTGTAAACCACTATTCACAGGTTGTCTTCCATTTAGATAATCCCTTCATCAATGGGGAGGGCCGTGACAGGCCCTAGATAACATGGTTGAACTCCCCAATGACACCCACCACGCGCGCCCTCTAGGACATCCTTCTGCAAGAACATATGGCTTGGCAAGGAAAAAGAGGGGTGGGGTCCGTATCAAATAACCGGGAAGGGTTTCACCGGGCGTCACAGGCCTCTTCCCAGAAATAGATTTTTCCTTCGTCAAAATCCCTTTCCTGGGGGGCCTGTGACGGCCGGTGAGAATGTACCAGAGAATGCCTTCCAAGCCCAATAAATTAATAACATAATAAGGAGAAAACAAACACCATGTAAGGCAATAATATAATACTGTAAGTAAACATAAATCATAAACTAGCCATAGGCATAGGGGATGTAATGCTAAAATAATAAGAGGACCAGGGATCACCTGAGTGTCCCGTCGTGAAAGGAATCAACCTTACATGTCTAAGCATATCTAAACTTTACAGGAATGGTAATTACAATAACAGTTAAATCATAACAATTAAACATGGCAAAATAACTTAGGGCTAACGAACCACCCAGGAGAGTGGCGACGTGGTGTGAGAGGTGGTCAGGAGGGAGGAGAGAAGAGATGGAATAAAGAAATAATCAGAGATTAATGGGGGGAGATAAGACTCCCCGCTGCAACCGTAGGGTATTTAAGGGCCTGTAAGTTCTTTAGATAGTGGCGTTTGAAAACCATAGGAGATTTCCAACCCGTGTATTTTTTAAGGTCATCAAAGTCCATGTTCTGGAAGTAATTGATAGAGGTAGCTATTGACCGTATATCATGAGCATGGGGAAATGATTCCGGGTTAGCATGTTTAATGAAGTAGAGGATTTGTTGTCTGATACCTTGAATGGTCAAAGTACCACCTTGTTCCCTGATAAATAAGGGGCCAGACGAGCGGGTGGCAGATCTAGCTAAAAAGGTCCTGAGAGTAGTGACTGGACACAGCGAAGGATCCTGGGGAAGAGAGATGATCTTCCAAGGGGACCACCTATTTTGCGGGTCCTCATTTTTTGCTAGGAAAGCTCTGTCTGGGGTAAGCAGTACTTCGCCTGTAGGGAGGAAATCTATGTTTTCCGGGTTACGTGAGAGCGCTGCTAGTTCTGAGATTCTAGCACCTGAGGCCATAGCTGATAGAAATAACGTCTTCCTAAGCAGAGTGATATAAGAGCAGGACTCGTTGTCAGTGTCCGACGCGAGTTTGAGGACATTGTTCAGAGACCAAGAGACTTTTTGTGGCCGATCCAACGGCCGAAGCCTAGCACATGCTTTTGGAATAGATGAGAAATAGGAATCAGCTAGATTAATGTTAAACCCAACCAGGAATATCTTCTTCAAAGCTGACTTGATGGTAGTTATAGTGCTAGCTGCCAAGCCCTTGTCAAATAAGAACCTAAAGAACGAGATGGCTAAATTCGGAGTCATACGAGTGTGGTCTGAATTCTTTAAGAAACCTGCTAATTTCTTAACAGCCGAATCATATTGACGAATTGTCGAGTCCCTTTTGTCCGCTTCGATGAAGAGAACGTTTTCCGGGTCAATGTTTGCGTCTTTATGAGCTGCAAACTTCATGAAGTCCACAAAGTTAGGGTTTTGGCTATCCTTGAGGAATCTGACACAGTCTGTGTTTGAATTACTTGGGTTAGTTTGGGGAATGGAATCCGGAAGGGTCGGAGTTTCAGCTCGAGGAGGAGAGGAAACCAACTGCTCTTTGGCCAGTGAGGTGCTACTAAGGCCACTGTCCCCCGGAAGGAGCGTAGTTTGTGCAATACTTTCATTAGAAGATTCACTGGTGGAAATAGGTAAATCTTCCTCCAATGGTTCCAATCCAGGGTTAATGCGTCTATGGCATAAGCCTGAGGGTCCATGTTTGGTGTCACATAACAAGGAAGTTTGTGATTCATCTGAGTTGCGAATAGATCTACCTGAAGGCCCGGAACCAGCCTGAGTATCCACTGGAATGAAATTATGTCCAGAGACCATTCTGATTCCAGTGGTTTCATCCTGGATAGTGAGTCCGCTATCACATTCTGGACTCCCGCTAGGTGGGTTGCTGACAGGAACCAGTGCTTTTCTGCTGCCAAGGTGAAGATAGTGACCAGGATCTGATTCAGGTTGGGCGACTTGGATCCTCCTCTGTTGATGCAGTGTACTACGGCTGTGCTGTCTGACACTACTCTGATGTGGGTCGACCTCGGAGGAGAGAGCCTCTTCAGGGTCAAGAACACTGCCATGGCTTCGAGAACATTGATGTGGAAGTGTTTCATGGCGGGTGACCAAGAGCCCTGAAACATCTGACGTTCGTAGTAACCCCCCCATCCACTCAGAGACGCGTCTGTATGAATTGTCACTTGTGGGGGTGGGAATTGAAGAGGAACCGATTTGGAAAGGTTCTTCGATTCGGACCATGGCTGTAATCTCATTTTCAAGACAGAGGGGATTTTCGAGACCTTGTCTCTTAAAGGTACTGTGGCTCTCTTTCTCCAAACTCGATTGATGTCTTTGAGTTTGGCTTTCAATAGGCGATCTGTTACTGAGGCGAATTGCAGAAGGCCGAGGATTCTTTCTAAGGCTCTTCTGGACACCTGCCTGTGTTTTAGAAAATTCTTGACCTTGGAAGCTATTTCTCTTACCTTTTTGGGAGGTAGAACCAGCTTGTGCCGTGCAAGGTCCCACTGTATGCCTAACCATTCGAAGCGGTCTGATGGAAGTAGGCGGGATTTTTGGAGATTGACCCGAAATCCCAGGTTGGCGAGAAAACGAAGTACTTTCTTCGTAGCTCTGTTGCACTCCAGGGCTGACCGAGCCCAAATAAGCCAATCGTCCAGATAAGCAACGATCTGAATCCCTTGGTTCCTGAGTTGTTCTAGCACCGTCTCTCCCAGTTTCGTGAATATCCTGGGTGCAATGTTGAGGCCGAAGGGCATGACTTTGAATGCAAAGGCTTTCCTGCCTAGACGGAAACCTAGGTAAGGAGAGAAGTTTCGAGCTATTGGTACGTGATAATAGGCGTCGGTAAGATCGATAGAGGTGGTGACGGCCCCACGGGGAAGCAGGGTACGTACCTGAGAGATGGTCAACATCCGGAACTTGTCGCAGAGGATGTAAGAATTTAGCTTTGACAAGTCCAGGACCACTCTCAATGCCGACGAGCCTTTCTTCGGAACTGTGAACAGGCGGCCTTGGAACTTCAGCGATCGAACCCGTTTGATTGCTTTTTTCTGTAGTAACTCGGTGGTGTACTCTCTCAGAATGGATGTGGGTCTCTGGAAGAAGGTCACTGGTGGAGGAGGGGAACCTCGTGACCATTTCCACCCCAAGCCTTTGGAGACTATGCTGTGAGCCCACGGACTGAAGGTCCAACGGTCTCGAAAGTGGTAAAGTCTCCCCCCTACCGGAACTATATCATTGCGAGGGAGTGAATCTAGGTTCTTTCCCTCCTCGAGAACCCCTTGTCCTAGGTCCGCCTCGTTGACGGAACTGTCCTCTAGCCCTGTAGCTACCTCTCTGGTGTCCACGAAAGGGACCTGAGGGTCCGTAGCTAGGGATGTATGCGGGTGAGGGCATCCAAACGGGGTTGGGTTGGGTACCTGGGGGAGCAGTGAGGTAGACCACCTGTTGAGGGTGTTTCGGCTGTAGAGGAGACGAAGCAGTGGGAGACTGTGAAGACGAGTGGGCAATCGACGATTGTTGGTAGTGACCTCGGCTCGTCTTGTAAGGGGCAAACCTCTGTTTCTTCCTGAAGAAGTTTTGTTTTTGCCCTTCAACCCTCTTTTTGGCAGTGAGGCCCCACCTCACTTGCAAATTTTGATTTGCTCTCGCAGCGTCTTGTAGTACCTTGTTCACCTCCTCCTGAGGAAAAAGGTTCTTACCCCAGCAGGGGGAAGCTATCAGCCTATTCGGTTCATGCCTGATCGTGGCCTCAGAAAGAACGTGCTTCCTGCAACTAACCCGAGCCGAACAAAACTCGTGTAAGTCGATTTGGAAGGACAGAGACAGGTTCTTTGTGAATACCCGGAACATGGTCTCGGTCGGGTAAAGTGAGGTTAGGGACTCCACGGAGGTAATGGAGTGGAGAGACCTAGCCAACCTATTCCGTGCCTCAAACTCAGTCTTGAGAAGAATATCTGGTAATTTAGGAAGCTTCTCGGAGAACAGATTAGAGGCACAGTCTGGGTCTAACTTCCCTACTGTGAAAGTAGCGGGGGCATCATCCCAGATAGTAACGGTACTCGGAATGAGCATGGAGGTGGGATCGGTCTCTTTAAGAGCTGGCATGGCAGAACCTTCTTTGATAGCCTGAAAAGTAAGAGCTGCCACTTTATCTGTAATAGGCAAGGTAATACCTGGAGAAGCTGTAAATATGGTGTAGGCTCCTTTGTGTGGGGTGAGCTTGGAATTAGTGCAACCCCAGTCTGACAACGTCCTGGCCCAGAAAGATTGGGCCTGCTCTTTAGGGAATATTACCGTTTCCTTCGGTACCTTGTCTAACCTAACCAAGGCATGTTCTTTCAATCGGACGAAGCCGTTGAATGGGAATTCTAGTCCCGGAGGGTAAAATTCTAAGTCCTCTAGAGGACGGGTGCCTATGCCCTCTAGAGTTATGGCACCATCAATATATGGAGCATGTAAGGCAAACCTCCAAGGGTTGTTTTTCTCGAAGGGAGGTAACTTCGATGCGTCCGGGGCTGAAGGAGGGGGCATCTGAGTTCCGGAGCGGATGAGACTTGCCACCATATCTTTGAGCTCCGTCATAGCTCCTCGGTCTGCCCTAGACTGTTGAAGATATTGTTGTATCTGCTCTTTCACAATATCCCTGACCATGGCGGCGGATAAAGGGGGCTCCCGAGCTTGATCCTCTAACGAAGCCCTGGACTTAGTAGACTTTGACTTCTTAGGAGTCACGGTTTTAGGTATAGCAACATGAACATCAGGATCCTTTGAGGGTCCCGGAACCGGTGACACTGATAATGGCAAAGCTGAAGGCTTAAAGGTACGTAGTGGCTTCACCTTGGGTCGTACAGGAATGGAGGAACCTAGAGGAGAAGCCGTAGGTTTATCAAAGCCGTGAAAGGAAGTAGAAGAGGAAGGAGTGTGGGGTGAAAGGGGGTCCACCAACTCAACACCACCTACCTGCTCATCCATGGGTTCCTCGTCCAGACCTAGGTAGGGCTCGGCCTCCGTCACTAAAACCTCTTCCTCAGTTAGGATGGTTTCTCTAATCACTTCAATTAACGGGGCCGCTGTCTCCGGTGGAACTGCTGCAGTAGTAGAGCCTGGGAATAGGCGAAAAGCCATGTCTCCATCAAGAAGATAGGGTGCGCCAGCAGGCGCATTCCTCCCAAACCCTGACACCCAAGGCCGGAGAGTAGCTCTCGCCTCCCTGAGAGATTCATCATCAGCCTGAAAGAGGAGAGGGAATTAATGATGAAGTCAAAACTGAAGTCAATATACAAAGAGCAATTAATTCTTCGCAAAGAATATTAACAGGGACACTAGAACCAACTTACCTCCTCGCTCAGGAGTAGGGCTGACAGCCCATAGCAGAGCATGCATGCCTCCGGAAACCATATCGTATAGGGGGCTTGTCCCGGTTCCCGAGAGAAGGATATGGCGCAATGGGCATGGGCCCGGCATAGATCATGGCCCGTGGGATCAGTAAAGGCAGCGGAGCAGCCCCTGGCAGTGCAGCGGACTTTCTGTAAAAAGAAAGAAGACATAAGTCTGGATGTTCCTTGAGATTCTTGTCATTGACTTATGAATCAGAAACACTTAAATCTTAATTAATGTGTGAGTATGGTAGTAGCTAACACCTTAATAAAATAAGAAATTATAATAGAAAACCAGTAACCACATAGCATGAATCTCTAAACTTCATCGATATCACACTGTTAACTCCGGTTCTGGACTCCTGCTTGATCTCTGTTTTTACCGGAGGTCCGGTAGCAAAGGCCCGTCATCGTGATATCGTGACCGTCTCCGGTACAATAACATTATCCTCAATGAATGAGTTATCTCCAGTGAAGCCGGAGATACGATGAAAACGGGGGCCTTAACTGTGTAATTGTGATCAAACATGACAAAGGTTCGTGTGTAAAAGGCTTCAGCCGGAGTCCGAGTGCCGGATTTCACCGTTGCACTCCAAAAATCTGCTCCGGAACGATAACTAGTTCTCACCCAATGAGTATCCATTATAGCGGAGCATAAGTCAAGGCGGAGTCAAGCATAACTCAAGGCGGAGCTAAGGGTGTCGGTATAAAACGACCCCAATTAATGACTCATACACTAACGTACCTAATAATAGTGTTAGCTATATTAACAGTAACCACATCAATAAATCGTTTATAATATTAAACGTACTATCATCAATTCTGATACTGAGAAGAGGCCTGAATAACCCGTGATCGTATAAAAAGGGAGAACGGGAAATTCACCTCTCTTACTCAAAGAAAACGAGAGAAAGGATAACTCATACCTGTAGAACAGGAAACGAGCACTCTATGCTTTCGCTCTCAAGGTTACATATTAAAAATTAACATCACACAATAAATAAGAAAATTAATAAAATTGATTGCTTTTCTTAGTAATAGTAATAACGAAGAATAACGACAACGTAACAAATAAACAAGGATATAGTCTAAAACGAACCCTCCAGGAGGGTACAAATTAACAGACTAAATCGCTAAGCTTTAAATCGTTACTATGCTTTAAAACGCTATCTTAAATCGCTATTCTTCGTAGGTCCAAATTGGACTTGTAAGCAAATAAATACCATAGTAAAAATTAATAATAATTAATGATAACATAAAAGGCCATAAAACGTAAGTGATATAACCTATCTGACAGAGTACCAGATGGGCAAAATTAACTAGAAAATTTACCGAAGCGAACATACCCAAAATGGCTGCCGATATCTCGGCAGGACAATCGCTTCCAAAACTAAAAACCACCATAATGGAAATAGAACAAATGCCCGGTACTGTCAAAAGCTGCCAAAACAAACTATGGTACTTAACATTGGTAAGGGTGAAGTAACAACGTCAGTCATGTTGAAATAACGAGAAATTCTTCGAAAAAACACTGTGCCCAAAAAAACTATGCTTGCTTCAAGTCCAATTAAAGAAGGATGTCCTAGAGGGCGCGCGTGGTGGGTGTCGTTGGGGAGTTCAACCATGTTATCTAGGGCCTGTCACGGCCCTCCCCATTGATGAAGGGATTATCTAAATGGAAGACAACCTGTGAATAGTGGTTTACACACGCCTTTGTTTAATACACGACACCTACAAGGTGTTCGCGCGAGGGTTGTAACCTCTGCATTCCATGCTTTTATCTTTCTCTAGTATATTTGGAAGATTTATATTAGGAAAGGTATAAGGAAGGACCTTTCTCACCGGCCGTCACAGGCCCCCCAGAAAAGGGATTTTGACGTAGGAAAAATCTATTTCTGGGCGAGAAACCCGTGCCGCCCAGTGAAATGCTCCTTTTACATCATTTCTAAGGTAAAAACTGCTATGAATTTACCAGAGAAAAATTTGTATAGGAATGCTAGGTTGAACCCAGCTCGCTCACCTTAATAAGGTGTCGGTATAATACTGGGGCGCTGAATAAATCACAACCAGAGGCCTCGCACCATTTAGATGTCTCTTGTCAATATCCGCGAACAGCGAAGTGCCGTTCAACATCCTACTACTACTAGCAATCCCGCGCCAGTGACGTCACTCCGTATAGCACCCCAGATTGGGGCCCAATTAGGGAGGGACGGGTGGGTTCACTGGGCGGCACGAGTCTCAAGCCCAGAAATAGATTTTTCCTACGTCAAAATCCCTTTTCTGGGCTCCGACCCGTGCCGCCCAGTGAAATCGTACCAGAGAATGGGGACCCAATATGGCTAACTACCTGAAGAGGGAATAACACAAAATTAACAGAGCTGATGAGTTTAATATAAAAAAAGAGGGATGTGGAGACCCGTAAAAATAGATAAACATGTATATGACAGTGATAAATAGACATGGTAAACAATCAATAATGAAACCCGTAGGTAAAATTCAACAGATAAGAATAGTGGAAATCCAGCTTGGTAATCAAAAATGCAAGATAAAATCAGCTCAGGGATTTCAAGAACAAGTGAAATCAAAACAATTTGTGAAATTGAACAATTGAATAATAAAATAATACACCATAAGGGTGTATAGTAACAAAACAGGTAGGAACAACAGGTAAGCCAGGCAGGAGGGAAAGAGGACAGAGCAAGACGTTGTGATTAGGACTCAGTACTTTCAGGAGGAACTATATTCCCTTCCGCTACTGTGGAAAATCTAAGAGCTTCTAAAGGTTTTAGGTAGTGGCGCTTGAAAATTTTGGGGACTTCCAACCCGTATATTTTGAGAGCTCATCAAATTTCATATGGTGGAAAAATTAATTGAGGTAGCCACAGCTCGAATATCATGGACATGTGGGAATGATTCAGGATTAGCTTGTTTAATAAAATAAAGAATTCGTTGTCTGATTCCCTTAAGGGTAATAGTTCCTCCGTGTTCTCTAATAAATAAGGGCCCTGTGGTTGTAGTGGAAGTTCTACTTAAGTAGGATTTCAGGGTGGTAACTGGACACAGGGATGGATCCCGAGGAAGTGGAACAATCTTCCAGGGAGACCACCTGTTTTGGGGGTCTTCATTTTAAGCCAGGAAAACTTTGTTAACCCTGGATAGGTATGCTCCTCGGACACCCCTTTAAGGGTATACTCGGACGCGCGCGACCCCGACGCCAAAAAAAATTCTTGAAAAATCAGTTTTTGCAGTAACCTCCTTTTTTCTTTTGCCAAAAAAAAAAACTTCAATGAATGCTTGAAACAACTGTAAAGATAAATACTACTCATCTGCAGAAAAACTATTTATTATAAATATTTTAAAAAATTAAGTAGAAAAAAAAAGACCTTACATAAAAATTCATAAAAAAAAGTTTATACATATATACACAAATCCTTTTAGGAATTGATTCTTGAATGTTTAGGACACATCTTGATGTATTTTGGATGAAGTCAGACCCATGGAGGTGAAGATCTGAAATGAGAAAAAAAGGGTAACTTTTTTTGGCCAAAAAAATTTGTCCAAATTTCATGAATTTTTTTGGGTACCCAAATGAAATAGGAAGTGGCTAATTTTTTTTAGGGAATAAACATATGTTATCCTAAAATAGAAATATGTAAAAAAATCTTTATTATTTTGTAAATTACATTTATATCAGGGGCCATATCTAAAGGTAATTTTTTGAGTACTTAGAAATTTCGTAAAAAAATACATATATTTAATATATAATATGATATTTATGCAGGTAAAAATATACCAAAATATCACAAATTCTATAGGAAACAAGAATATATATAGATAGGGCAACTTACGCTTCGGATATATCCACAAAATGGCCGCCAACCACACTGACTCAGACTCCCTAATCTGCCACTTGAAATGTAGGAAGGGTATGTCAATTTAAAGGTGTTATTTACTAATCTAATTATTCTTGGATATGCATAAAAATTGTATGGTGGGTTGCTGGATAATTGTCGATTATTTTACGACTATAAAATTAAAATTTTGACCCAAAAAAATTAGTTTGAAGGGAAATAAAATAAAAAAAAAAATTTAAAACAATATAATATTTTAGCTAAAAAAAATTGATGATATTCAATAAAAAAATAAGTAAACAAAATTTTCCGACAAATAAACATCTAGAGGAATCATTACTCTGTGATAGTTCCTTAGTACGTAGTAATTTTGAAAGAAATGGGAAAAAACGAAAAAGTGGCAATCGCAGGAAAATCGAACACATACCTATATATACGCCATATCTGGTTAAAAATAAAGATAGGCATGGGTAGCCAGATCATCTAGAAACACTTTCCAACACTAAAAAATACAAGTTTTGCGACACTACTTGCCAATTCCTTACGGTAACATGACTAAGTAAAAAAATGCAAAACAAATAAAAAGGGGCACTCGCGGAAAAATGGCCAACGTTCTAATATACGGCATTTCAGAAAAAAAAATTTCAGCCACGTACTAGGCAAACCATCAAGGCACATTTTCCGACAAATAAACATCTAAATGAATCATTACTCTGTGATAGTTCCTTAGTACGTAGTAATTTTGAAAGAAATGGGAAAAAACGAAAAAATGGCAATCACCGGAAAATCGAACATGTACCTATATATACGCCATATCTGGCTAAAAAAAAGATAGGCATGGGTAGCCAGATCATCTAGAAACACTTTCCAACACTATAAAAATATAAGTTTTGCGACACTACTTGCCAATTCCTTACGGTAACATGACTAAGCAAAAAAATGCAAAACAAATAAAAAGGGGCACTCGCGGAAAAATGGCCATTCTAATATACGGCATTTCAGAAAAAAAAAAAATTTCAGCCACGTGCTAGGCAAACCATCAAGGCACATTTTCCGACAAATAAACATATAAATGAATCATTACTCTGTGATAGTTCCTTAGTACGTAGTAATTTTGAAAGAAATGGGAAAAAACAAAAAAATGGCAATCACAGGAAAATCGAACACATACCTATATATACGCCATATCTGGCTAAAAAAAAAGATAGGCATGGGTAGCCAGATCATCTAGAAACACTTTCCAACACTATAGAAATATAAGTTTTGCGACACTTCTTGCCAATTCCTTTCGGTAACATGACTAAGTAAAAAATGAAAAACGAATAAAAAGGGGCACTCGCGGAAAAATGGCCAACATTTTATTATACGCATTTCAGAAAAAAAAAATTTCAGCCACGTGCTAGGCAAAGCATCAAGGCACATTTTCCGACAAATAAACATCTAAATGAATCATTACTCTGTGATAGTTCCTTAGTACGTAGTAATTTTGAAAGAAATGGGAAAAAACGAAAAAATGGCAATCACAGGAAAATCAAACACATACCTATATATACGCTATATCTGGCTAAAAAAAAAATAGGCATGGGTAGCCAGATCATCTAGAAACACTTTCCAACACTATAAAAATATAAGTTTTGCGACACTACTTGCCAATTTCTTACGGTAACATGACTAAGCAAAAAAATGCAAAACAAATAAAAAGGGGCACTTGCGGAAAAAGGCCCAACATTCTAATATACGGCATCTCAGATAAAAAAAAAAGACATGCACGTGTTAGCCCAACCATCAAGGCACACTTTCTAACACATAAACATGAAAAAAAAATCAATAATATACAGCAATTCCTTACTACGTAGTAAATGTTTACAAATATTGAAAAAAAAAACAGAAATTGGCAACCACAGTTAAATACCCAATATACCAATAACTACGTCGTATCTGACAAAAACAAAGTCACGCATGGGTAGCCAGATCATCTAGACACACTTTCCAACACTAAAAAAGCAAAAGTTTTACGACACTATTTGGCAATATCTTACGGAAAAATGACTTGGCAAAAAAATGAAAAAGGGGCACTCGCGGTAAAAGGCCCAACATTCTAATATACGGCATCTCAGATGAAAAAAAGACATGTACGTGTTAGCCCAACCATCAAGGCACACTTTCTAACACATAAACATGAAAAAAAAATCAATAATATACGGCAATTCCTTACTACGTAGTAAATTTTTACAAATATTGAAAAAAAAAACAAATTGGCAACCGCAGTTAAATACCCAATATACCAATAACTACGTCGTATCTGACAAAAACAAAGTCACGCATGGGTAGCCAGATCATCTAGACACACTTTCCAGCACTAAAAAAGCAAAAGTTTTACGACACTATTTGGCAATATCTTACGGAAAAATGACTTGGCAAAAAAATGAAAAAAAAATGAAAAAGGGGCACTCGCGGTAAAATGGTCCTCGTGGTGATGAACGACATTTTAACTAAAAAAAAAATCATGCACATGGTAGCCAAACAATCCACCAAGACTTTCCACAACTGATAACCTATACAAGTTGCACCATTCTACGACAATTTCATAATACGTAATAACTTTGATAATTATGCAAATTACCTTAGAAGGGTAAACTCGGTCGCGCTCGACCCCGACGAAGGACCTCACCCGAAGAGAGAAACTCTATATGACCAGGGTCTCTAGATAAGGCTGACAATTCCGAGATTCTGGAGCCAGAGGCGAGGCTCAAAAGAAAAAGTGACTTTCTTAATAATGTCATATAGTTAAAGGATTCATTTGGGGTGTCAGAGGCTAGCTTAAGAACATCGTTCAAAAACCAGGAAACTGCGCTAGGGCGAGTTGAAGGTTTTAGTCTGGCACAAGCTCTCGGAATGGATGAGAAATATGAATCCGTTAGATAAATGTCAAAACCAATATGGAAGATCTTTTTCAAGGCTGACTTGATTGTAGTAATGGTATTGGCTGCCAGGCCTGATTCGAAGAGAGTTCTGAAGAATGTCAGAGTTAGGTTCATCGTCATTTTCTCAACTTGGGAATCTTTCAAGAACTTAGCTAATTTCTTGACAGCTGAGTCATATTGACGGAGAGTAGATTCCCTTTTGTCAGATTCCAGGAAAATAGTATTCAAAGGATCGATGTTTGCACCTCGTTGGGCTGCAAACTTCATGAAGTCCATAAAGTTAGGGCATTCAGAATCCTTGAGGAAGCGAACACATTGCGAGTTTGCACTGTCTGTGTTAGCACCGGATTGGGAATCCGCGGGGGCGGAGACCTAGTTCTAGCAACAAGGGGAACTAATTGCTCTTGGGCCAGTTGGGGGCTACGAGAGCCACTTGACCTTTGAAGGATCTGAGTTTGTGCAGAACTTTCAGCAGGAGATTCACCGGAGGAAACAGATAAATCGTCTTCCAGGTATTCCAATCTAGAATCATAGAGTCCGTGGCATAAGCCTGAGGATCCAGGCTGGGGGCTACGTAACAATCTATTTTGCGACTGGATTTCGTCGCAAACAGATCCACCTGGAGACCCGGACTTGAGATAGTATCCACTGGAAAGATTGATTGTCTAGTGACCATTCCGACTCTAGCGAAGTCGTCCGGGAAAGTGAGTCCTTTACCACATTCCGGACTCCTGCTTGATGGACTGTTGACAGGTGCCACTTGTGCATTGCCGCCATGGAGAAAAACTTCAACATGATGTGGTTTATTTGGGCTGATCTGGAGCCTTCTCTGTTGAGGCAGTGTACTATGACTGCACTGTCGAGAACCAGTCTGATATGGAGATTCCTGGCTGGATTGAGACGTTTTAAAGTGAGGAAGACTGCCATGGCCTCTAGGACGTTGACGTGCATTTGTTGGAAGACCGGTGACCATAACCCTTGGACTTTCTTGTGTTGTAAAGGAACCGACTTGGAAAGATTCTTGATCTTCGTCCAAGGCTGCAGACTTTTTCTCAGGGTTGGGGAAAGGCGAGCACGTCTGTCTCGGCGTATTGCGGTTGCTCCGGAGCGCCACACACTGTTTATGTCCTTGAGTTTGGACCTCAGGACGATGTCTGTCACGGAGGCGAACTGTAAGGAACCTAGGATCCACTCTCGGCTCCTTCGGAAGGTCAACTTTTCCCTGAGAAATTGTTTTGTATTCCTCGCTATCTCCTTCCTTTTGGCTTTGGGGAGGCACAGCGTATGGAAGCACAGGTCCCCTTATAGTCCCAGCCATTGAAACTTGGTCTCCGGGACCAGGCGGGATTTCTCGAGGTTGACTTTTAATCCCAGTTGTCGAAGGAAGGTGAGGACTTTGTTCGTTGCTATGCGGGAAATCTGGGCATTGTCTGACCAGATTAGCTAATCGTCTAGATAGGCCACTACCTGTATCCCCTGAGTCCGAAGCTCTTGAATTACTGTCTCTGCTAGTTTGGTGAAGATTCTGGGTGTTATGTTGAGCCCCAATAGCATCACTTTGAATGCATAGGCTTGTTTGCCTAGCTTGAAGCCCAGAAAAGGACGAAAATGCCTTGCTATTGGAACGTGATAGTATGCATCTGTAAGATTGATGGAGGTGGTGACAGCCCCACGGGGAAGTAAGGTCCGCACCTGCGAGACGGTAAGCATATGGAATTTGTCGCAACGAATGAAGGAATTTAAACGAGACAGGTCCAGGATTACTCTCCGTTTGTCTGAGCCTTGCTTTGGCACGCTGAACAAGCGTCCTTAAAATCTTAAGCGACGTATGCTTTGGATTGCATTCTTTAGTAGCAGATCTTTTGTGAAGGAACGTAGTTCTTCCGTGGACTGAGACCGGTTGAACCACTTGCAGAGGTTGCCTGAATTGGGAAGATTGGAAGGGCCTCAATCTCTTCCTACCTCGAATTGGGGTACTAGTAGGCTCATATTTCCTCTTTGAAACCAGGCCCCACCTAACCTTGAGGTTTTGGTTGGCTCTAGCTGCCTCGCTTAGGACCGAGTTAACTAAGTCCCCTGGGAAAAGATCCGGGCCCCAAACTGGAGCTTGTATGAGCCTATTAGGTTTGTGCCTAATCGTGGCTTCGGATAGAATGTGTCGTCGACAATGGGTCCTGGCATTTGCAAAATCATAGGCGTCAGCCATAAAGTTTTGCAAAAATGACTTAGTGAGGACCTTAAGGAGGTCCTCCTTGTTGTAAGTGGCGACGGTCAATTCAGAAAGGGCAACTGAATTAAGGGACCCGCTGAATCTACATCTGGACTCATACTGTATTCCAATTTAATGAGAGACTCCGGGAGTTTGGGAAGCCGTTCGCTGAACTGCGTCGAGGCACAGTCTGGGCTCAACTTACCTACCGAGAAGGTAGCTGGGGCGTTCCGCCAACATTCACTGTCTCCCGGAAAGAGAAGGGAGGGTAAGTCAGTCTCCCCGAGGTGAGGTAAAGGCTTCTCTTCCTTGATAGCCTGAAAGACCGTCTCTATGATCTTGGTCGCACATGGGGTAGGGGTCTGGTCGTCGGCCACAAACATAGTATATGAAATTTTGTAGGCCGTAATTATTGTGTTCAAGCAGTCCCACTCATTGAACATGCGGACCAAGACAGACTGTGCCCGTTCTTTAGGAAAATTAACAGTTTCCTTTGGGACCGTATCCAATCGAATCAGAGCCTCTTCCATGAGGCGAACGTAGCCCGGGAAGGGGAATACAAGACCCGGCGGGTAGAATTCATAATCCGCAAGAGGCCAGGTACCGAAATCTTCGATTGACAACATACCCTCCGAGAAGGGGACATGCAATGCCAACCTCCAAGGGTTATTCTTATTGAAAGGAGGAAGCTTGGAGGCGTCGGGATGGGGTATTGCTGTTGTGGCGGTGGCAGCCCTGAGCGCATGAGTCCCTGAACTAGGCTCTCCATAGAAGCTATTCTCTCTTGTGATTGCTGCGTATGAGACGATAGTATCGACTCAAAACGAGCAAACATCTTCTCGGAAAAATCCACCGGGTTAGATGATTCCGCGGGGGGGGGGGGTGGGGGGCAGATGCCGGAACGGAGGCCACTCCGTGAGAGGTTGAAGGCACAGCAATTGGGTCTTGAGAGACTCTGTTGAAGGAAGATTTAGCCTTCGAAGCTGATGATTCCGAAGACCTGTGGTCTTTGGAAGATTTGTGGGTCGTATATAAAGGCTTACAATGAGCCTTCACCTTGGGGATAACAGGCCGGGGCCTGAGACCAGTCCCGGTTGTCCCCGGAAAACCTCTAAAAGAAGAGTGTTCTGAAGTAGAAGAGAAAGCCGGGCTAGGGATAGGAATCTTAGCCCGGGAACCACCTGACTCACCTACGTCCCTACCTGCGTTGGGATCGTCCAGAGCCATGGGTTCCACATCGAGGTTGAGGGTAGCGACGTCCTCAGTTAGGGTGCCGCCCGTCTCTTCTTGGTCCGCTGAAGTTTTAGCATGGGGGTAGAGACGGGTGCACCATTCCTCAGAGAGGATATAAGGCTGTTTGGCCCTCACGTTGCGGGCGAACCCGCAACGTCTTGAGGGTAGTCTGAGCTGTATCTTTTTCAAGTTGGGAGCACTGAAAGAGAACAGACTATTAGCGAGGGATATTTGTGCCAAAGAAAAGTGAAGAAGTCCAAGGACTTCGTAGACACGAAGTGAAAGGCATGCAGGAAGTCCAGAGGACTAGTGGCCTTAAAATTAATAATCTTTGAAATTAATCGTAACTCCCTACAGGTCTGTATCAATGAAAATGCACTTACCGAGTGAGATGTTAGAGTGGAGGTCATTGTGTAGCAGACTACACAATTGTCTGGATGCCAAACAGCTAAGGCAACCACTTGGACAGAACAGTTGGCATGTGAACGACACACGTCATGGCCGCAGGGTTGATAGAGGACAGCGGCACATGCCGTCATCGCTCAGCGTACAGTCTTAGATGGAGTGACAGTAGAGTCCGACATCTTGAGGTAAATCCAGGAAAAACCAGCGAAATTCACACACCAAGGCAAAATAAGTGTTTGAAAGAACGTGCTATTAAAAGGAGTGTCGTCACTGGCGTGGGATTGCTGTTCGCGGATATTGACAGGAGATATCTAAATGGTGCGAGGCCTCTGGTTGTGATTTATTCAGCGCCCCAGTATTATACTGACACCTTATTAAGGTGAGCGAGCTGGGTTCAACCTAGCATTCCTATACAAATTTTTCTCTGGTAAATTCATAGCAGTTTTTACCTTAGAAATGATGTAAAAGGAGCATTTCACTGGGCGGCACGGATCGGAGCCCAGAAAACCTGCCGCTTGATTACTGCGAAGAACAGTGCACTAATTGGGACTTTTAGTGAAGGGTGTACATGATAGACTTTTAAGGTATATCATGTTGAGTATTGTGTTTAATGAAGACACTATAGACTGTTCTATCTATACAGGTGACATCAAGCATAATAAACTGACACAAGTGCCAGGCATTCTTATGTGCACAGTGTTCCTAGTAATAACAGTATACATAGTGAAATCTTATATTTCCCTTAGAGTGACTAATGTTTCCTTTTCAGGTGAAACTGGTTTTATTTTCTGTTATTACTGTTTATGCTTTTATGCAGAATTATTCAGCATAAGATGTAATTGATTACAACCATGATTTCTATTTTTGTAATAAACAATAGAAGGAATCTTTGCGTCTCTTTCGCCTCAAATATTCTAAATTAAGTATAAGTCAGAGCATCCTCGATTCTCTTAATATTTAAGGAAATATTGGGGAATTAAGGTTACTACTGTTCTAAGCAAACAAGTAAGAAATGATTGTACTAACTGTTTATCTTACTGATTTAAGGTTTCCTACATGTATATAACCCTGTCTGTCACTTTACATCCAGACTCGGGAGGTATCAGTAACTTATACAGAGCTATACCATCTAAGTACAAACTATGCTTTACGTATATAATGACACTAATACAGTATAAATACTGTTTAGAGTCTACCTAGACTCTTCCCTGTAGGGGGCAGGAAGAACTGACATATTTTATGATCAGTTGATTGATGTATAACGGTAACATCAAGTGTCTCTGGTCCAGAAGACCAAATAGGAAATATTTATCTTGAGGTAACGACACTATTGAAAATCCAAAGATACATTAATGCTCTGGTAAACTTCCATCAGGACGACATAGCCTGAGCCCAAAAAGCGGAATCTATTTTTTGGTGAGGTAGCCATGTCGTCCTGATGGACCCACCCTCTTTTTGACAAAAGGATAATGAATCCCTCCCTATGGTACTGTATCTGCAACACCTACAAAGCTACAAAGAATGGCTTGGTGGCGCCGTGCGGTGGCGATTTGGCGCACTATTTACAGTACGGTAGGAGTGTCGCCTCTTCAACAACACTTATATTCTTGCCACTTTTCCCCTCGAAGCAGAAACGCTATTGGGGTGTAGATAGCTGAGACGGGTCAAGAATACGTCCTCTGATATTACGCGATATCCCTTTTAAAATTTTAAGGGATATTCGCTCCAGGAGTTAGAATTCTGGATACCTTTGGTAAATTCTCTGGGATATATCACTGTAGTCAAATATACCTAGGAAGCTACTAATGAAGGAACTTCCATCAGGACGACATGGCTATCTCACCCAAAAATAGATTTCTGTTTATTCAGTCTACGGTAGTCCACACACAACCGTATACTATTGTCCTTTTTTCGGATTGGAACAATGGGTGAAGACCAAGGAGAGATGCTGGGTTCTATAATACCCAGTTCATTCAACTCCTTGCACTGTTCCTGGATGGCGTCAGCGACGGGTTTGGCAAACCGTCGAACTCTCTGATAAATGGGTGTCTCGTCATACAGGGGGATGCGTATTTATTGGTGTGCTTGAGCACTCTCCCATGTCATCATCACCAATACTGATGACTGGAAGGTGACGTTGAAGCATTTGACAAAACTGGTCCTTCTGAGAAGAGTCCAGTTCGTCGGATATAGGCAGATTGTCTATCTTCAGTGATGAAGCAATTTTCCTCGGATCATGACCTGCGGGTGTACTGTCAGGATTCGCTTTGCGAATGAAGTAGGTGAGCTTCACCCTCAGCTGTTTTAGGGATAAGTTTGATCCTGAGGTTTCTCCTCTGAAGAGCTGTCCTCTCCTGAAGCCTGAAGTTCTACGAAAATAGGCCTTTAGACACTCTACTGGACATAGAGAGACATCTTCCTTCAGAGAGCAGATTCTCCAGGGACCCCATCTTTTAGTGAGTAGCTCGTTCTTGGCAAGAAAGGATGGATCAGGAAAGAGATTGAGTTCTCCCACTTCTGTGAACTGAATGTGGCCCTCATTTCTTGATAGGTCTACTATTTCACTAACTCTAGCCCCTGAGGCTATAGCGAACAGGAAAATAACCTTCTGGGTTAGATCCTTGAGAAAACAATCTTCATTGTTCACAGATGAAGCATAGTGTAGGACCTTGTCCAAAGACCATGAGATGGGCTTCGGAGGAGCTGCAGGCCTAAGTCTAGCGCATGCCTTCGGGATCTTGTTAAAGATTTCGTTCGTCAGATCCACTTGAAAGGCATGTAGAAGAGGTCTAGTCAAGGCTGACTTACACGTAGTTATCGTGTTAGCTGCCAGACCTTGATTATGAAGGTGGATAAAGAAGGACAGACAGAAGTCTATTGAAATTTCTTTCGGTCCTTTTGCTTTAACAAAAGCAACCCACTTTTTCCAAGACGATTCATATTGTCTTCTAGTTGACTTAGACTTGTATTCTTCCAGGAAGTCTATACAGTGAACCCTCGTTTATCGCGGTAGATAGGTTCCAGACCCGGCCGCGATAGGTGAAAATCCGCGAAGTAGTGACAGCATATTTACCTATTTATTTAACATGTATATTCAGACTTTTAAAACTTTCCCTTGTACGTAGTACTGTTAACAAACTACCCTTTAATGTACAGAACACTTAATGCATGGACTAACGTACCCTAAACTAAAACAGGCACAAATATTAAGGGCGACTTTATATCATGCGTTTCCTAAACACGCCTAAAAGCACGATAAAAAATGGCAACCAATGTTTTGTTTACGTTTATCTCTGATTATAATGAAGAAACAAACGCATTTACACATCTGTGTATAGGTTAGTTTCTGCATCGATTATATTGATTATTCAGTACAGTATGTTGATTTGGTTATTACTAATGTTTTACTTAATTTTTCTTAGGACTTCCAAATGAAATGTTTTTCTTTATGACGCCACCTGAAACGATGGCGTCATAAAGTATGCTCAGTAAACAAACTAAGGAATTTAACGCGCATGATGAAAGTGATAAATAATGATATTACAGTAAAACCTTTAATAAAATATGTTATTACAAATATTATTTACCGTATCTATATAAAATCATACATACGTAGCAAAGCAGAAAAACAATCTACGAGAGAGAGAGAGAGAGAGAGAGAGAGAGAGAGAGAGAGAGTGAGAGAGAGAGAGAGAGTTGTTTTACATACGTAAATGTAAATTTAAAAAAAAAAAATAAGCCCCATTTCATATCAAATAGATTACAAATATTTTACTTTATCATATAACAGTAGTCTGTATAATACTGTAAAGTTCAGTACAGTATGTTGTTGTTAAAGTCGTGGCGATGAAATTCTCACGAAACAAAAACACGCCATTTGAGTACAACAGCTGATTCTCTCTCTCTCTCTCTCTCTCTCTCTCTCTCTCTCTCTCTCTCTCTCTCTCTCTCTCTCTCTCCGTGTTATACAATACTTACATTTAGATGAAGAAGCTAAAATTAGTTTTCTTAGTGTCAATTAAATACGAAACGAAATAATTAGGCCGAGTCTACATCCATTTCAATCATAGCTAAAAATACGGCATCCGATTTCATCAGCAAACCACTATTTTTTGGGAAATATCCTTTTATTCTAGAAAATTGCCACTCTTTAAATAGTTAATTGCACATTAAGAAAGCGTGTACTTTTATTTTTAAATTTCGGGTTTGTTTTAAAAATCAAGTATTGTTGACTTCTTTTTTTTTTTTTTTTTTACCTTTGGCTGTGATTAGATCAGCTGTCATCTAGCTGCCGCTCTTGAGTGTGTACGAATACACTAGCAAAGTATCATTTATACCATTTCTTAACTTATTCAAACCTTCTACAGTATACAGTTGATATTACATAAGCACCAATGTGTTATAACCTATCAATTTTTTTTGTTTATTACATTTAAACCCCCCCCCTCTCTCTCTCTCTCTCTCTCTCTCTCTCTCTCTCTCTCTCTCTCTCTCTCTCTCTCTCTCTCTCTCTCTCTCTCTCTTTTTGAAGATAAAGAAGAGGAAGAAGAAGAAACAGAAGAAGAAGAAGAAGAAAAAGAAGAAGAAGAGAACAATGAACAGGATATGTGTAAGGATGCAGAAGAAATCATTGATATAACCTATGATGCCATCCAACAACATACTTATGAAGAAATAAATTACCAGATGGAAACAAATAATAGACCCAAGAGACTCTACCCGGACCTACATAATTTTAGGGAAGAGCAAGAACAAGAAAAAATAGAAAAGAAGGATATAGTCTGCAATATGCTGAAAAGAGGGAATTGCAGATTTGGTGAAAGATGCTACTACAAGCATCCAAAGATATGCCATAATTATGAAATATATGGTAAATGTGCGTATTTAGACGGATATGGAGACGAATGCAGAGATCTCCATCCAAAAAATATGCAAAAACCTAAAAGAAGGAAAAGGATGCATTTACAACAAAAAATGTCAATATATGCATCTTGCAACCATGAATGAAAGTAAGAAAACTCAGCAAACTGAAAAGAAAAATGAAAGCAAAAAAGAAACAAAAAAAGAAACAAAAAAGCAGGCCGTGTATATACCGCGCTTTGAACCAAGAGCCCCAAGATATGAGGCCTTTCAACCCAAACCTGCACATTTAGAGACCAACTACAAAGAATGCATCTATAATGCCAGGGGTTGGTGCAGATATGGGGACAGTTGCAGGTATACACACACAAATAAATATGAAGGCGAAAGAGCAAATATAATAGAAAAGTTGGATTTTTTAATGGCAGAATTCCGGGAAATGAAGAAAAGAACATCATATCAGAACAGGAAGGAAGCATGGGAGAATCCATATTATTACCAATATTAAATAATGGGGATGAAACACAAACCATAATAGTAATGAATGCACAGGGTTTAGTCACGAGTAACTCTAAAAGGAAAATAGAGTTCTTAGAAGAACTAACCCAAATTGAAAAAATAGATATATTAAATATAAGTGAAACATGGTATTCCCAAGAGACTGGCAGTGATGACCAGATAAAGGGTTTCCAAACTTATAGATCAGACAGAAAAAATAGGAATCAAGGGGGAACCGCAATATATGGAAGAGACATAAATCAAGGAAAAGTATGTGAAAAATACAGCAACACAGAATGTGAATTGATTGCGGTAGAATTTGAATTTGAAAAACTAATGAATATTGTAGTTTACAGACCCCCAAACACTAAGGAGTTTGACATAATAATAGAAAAAATAGATGATATATGTAGAAACCATAAAGACTGGAATATACTCCTATCCGGAGATTTTAACTTTCCTTTCGTGGATTGGAAAGAACGGATAGAAGAAAGTGGTTGTATGTATACATATAAAAAAGATAGTAATAGTAGCGCAGAAGATAAGAGGCAATTTGAAAAGCTTCAAGATATGCTATTAGAACATAATATGCAACAAATAAACCACATTCCAACAAGAAAGGAAAATGTCCTAGATCTAGTATTTGTGAATGAGGTGAATTATGTTAAAGAAATAATAGTGTATAACACGGGAATTTCAGACCACAATGTCATAGAATTGATAGTTCATTCCAAAGCAAGTGATCACAGAATTAATAAAAGCACAAAACTTTGAGAAGGATATGGAAAATATAACTTTTACAGTAAGAATATAAAATGGTCAGAAATAAATGAAGAACTGAATAAAGAATGGAAAAATGTATTTATAAGTGATAATATACAGGTAAATACGGATATACTGTACAAAATACTGGAGAAAATTGTTGAAAAATATGTACCGAAAAAAAACAATAAACAAAAGAAGTGCATACCAAGAGACAGAAGGATCTTATTTCAGAAAATTAAAAAGTGGAAGAAAAATCTTGCAAAAGAAAAAAATGTGTGGAAAATGAGGGAAATAAAATGTAAGATAGAAAATGCAGAACAAAAGATTATACAGTCGAAAGAAAATGAAAAAAGGGACTTAGAAGAAAGGACACTTCAAAATATAAAAAGAAACCCCAAAGTACTTTACTCCTATGCAAAAAAGATGAATAAAAGGAGAATAGAAATAGGCCCTCTAAGAATTGAAGGACGGCTAACGAATGAAAAAAAGGAAATATGCAACATATTAGCAGAAAAATATAAGAGTGAGTTCACGCCAAGAATTGCGAATGAGAATAATGAAACAGAAATGAGAGAAGTAAATGTTGAATATCTAACGGATATAGATATTAATGAAGCAGATATTGTCACGGCTATAAACGAAATTAAAAATGGATCGGCAGCCGGACCAGATGGAGTTCCAGCGATTTTGTTAAAAAAAACTGCAAACACTATCGCGAAGCCACTTGCAATACTGCTAAGACAGAGTATAGATATGAGCGAGATATATGTTAAACATAAATTAGCTTATATAACCCCTATCTTCAAAAGTGTATCAAGACTAGAGGCAAGCAATTATAGACCTGTTAGTCTAACATCACATATTATGAAAGTGTATGAGAGGGTAATAAAAAAGAAAATAATGAACCATTTGGTCAAAAATAATTTGTTTAATATGGGTTAACACGGTTTCGTATCTGGAAAAAGTACACAGACCCAACTGATAGCTCACTATGAAAACATATACAATAATATGATAAATGAAAAAGACACAGATGTGATCTATCTAGATTTTGCAAAAGCCTTTGACAAGGTAGACCATAACATATTGGAGAAAAAAATGAGAAAGCATAATATTGTGGGAAAGATAGGAAAATGGGTAAAAGAATTCCTGCAAAACAGAAAACAGATAGTGGTTGCAAATGACGAGAAATCAGATGAAGCCCAGGTAATATCTGGTGTGCCCCAAGGTACGGTATTAGCTGCACTGCTATTTGTTATTATGATCTCAGACATAGACTGTGATGTTGAAAACTCCGTAGTGAGAAGTTTCGCCGATGACACAAGAATAAGTAGAGAAATTACTTGTGATGAAGATAGGAACTCACTACAAAGAGATCTAAACAAAATATATGAATGGGCGGAGATAAATAGGATGGTATTTAACTCCGATAAATTCGAATCAATAAATTATGGAAACAAAGAAGGAATGGTGTATGCATACAAGGGACCTAATAATGAGACAATCACAAACAAGGAAGCAATTAAAGACCTTGGTGTAATTTTAAATAGGAATATGTTATGCAACGACCAAATAGCAACACTGTTGGCTAAATGTAAAGCAAAAATGGGAATGTTATTCAGACACTTTAAAACAAGAAAAGCTGAACACATGATTATGCTTTACAAAACTTATGTGCGTAGTACACTCGAGTACTGCAATGTGATATGGTACCCACACTACCAAAAGGATATTGCGCAAATAGAGAGTGTACAAAGGTCCTATACTGCTAGAATAGAAGAAGTTAAGGACCTTGATTACTGGGAAAGACTGCAATTTTTAAAACTATACAGTCTAGAAAGGAGAAGAGAACGCTACATGATAATACAAGCATGGAAGCAAATAGAAGGAATTGCTGAAAACATCATGGAGCTTAAAGTATCAGAAAGAGCAAGCCGAGGTAGATTAATAGTGCCAAAAAGCATTCCAGGTAAACTGAGAAAGGCGCACAGGACATTAATCCACTACGCACCAGCATCGATAATGCAGCAACTATTTAATGTGCTGCCAGCTCATCTATGAAACATAGGAGTGAGCGTAGATGCGTTTAAAAATCAGCTCGATAAATACCTAAGATGCATCCCAGACCATCCAAGACTGGAAGATGCAAAATACACCGGAAGATGTATTAGCAACTCTCTGGTGGATATACGAGGTGCCTCACACTGAGGGACCTGGGGGAACCCAAACAAAAAATAAGGCAATAAGGTAAGGCTCTCTCTCTCTCTCTCTGTGGGCTACTTTTCACTACCTCCCATTCCTTACCTCTCTCTATCTCTCTAACAAATGATATCTTTGTTGCTCCTCAAAGTTTCATTTATATTGAAAATCAATCACGATTCAATTTTCCTTACTCTCTCCAATCTCGCACCATCGGTCACTTCGCGGTATTTTTTATATTTCCGGAAAATCCGCGATATATGTATATACATGGGTTATGAAAAAAATCCGCGAAGTGGTGAATCCGCGATGGTCGAACCGCGAAGTAGCGAGGGTTCACTGTACTGCCTTCTGAGATCCCAAATCTTTTCTTAACCGCTAGGACGAGAAAATCATGAAATGAAGGTTTTGGATTCACTGTGATGAATCGAACACAATTAAATTCTGAACCCTTTGAGATAGTGCTGGGTTTGGTACAAGGGCCAGCCTCAGCCTCAGTTCCCTCACTAGAGGGAACCAGTTGCTCTTGGGCTATTTGGGAGCCACTAGAGCTGCCGTTCCTTGGAAGGATCCCAGCGTGTTAAGGACTTTCAGCAGGAGATTGGATGGAAGGAGCAGGAATTTCCTGGTCCATCCGTTCCAAACTAGGGACATGGCGTCCGTTATCTCCTCTAGAGGGTCCTCGTATGGGGCTACTTCTCTAGGTAGTTTCTTGATGACGCTCGTCACGAAGAGGTCGATCTGCAGTTCCGGGACTTGTTCCAATCTGGAAGAGAATGCGTCTTGAGCCAATAAAGCATCCGCTGTCACATTGCGGATCATTTGTAAGTGAACTGCTGATAGGTGCCATTTCTTTAGGTAAGGGATGGCTAATATCACATGGATTATATGGGACGATCTCAAGCCTTGTCTGTTCAGACATCTCACTATCACTTTGCTGTCCAAGATCAGCCTGATGAGGGCTGATCTGCTTGGAGAGTTTTCCCAATGTCAACAGGACTGCCATGGCTTCCAAAATGTAGATGAGAAGGGCCTTGAACAGAGATGACCAAGTCCCTTGGGCTTTCCTTTGATGGGAGTGAAATCCCTATTCTTCCGTCTAGGCATCCATGCAAATGATCATCGATGGTAGAGGTGGTTGCAAGGGCACGGTCCTCATTAGGCTTTTGGCCTTCGACCATGGGGTGAGAAGTGATCAAAGTTAGGCCGATATCGGTCATTTTAGATCTCTTCGAGCGTTTGATGCGTATCTTCTCCAGACTCCTGACGGATCTTTCAGCTGTGCTCTCAGCACTGGGTCTGTCACTGCTGCGAACTGGAGAGAGTTCAGTACTCTTTCCTGTTAGCATCTTGAAATCCTGTCGGATTATAGTAGTTTCTTGACCGACCATGCGATCTCCTTCTTCTTCCCTAAGGGAAAGGAGAGACAATGTGACCTCAGGTTCCAATGGTTTTCCAGCCATTGAAACCTTTGAGCTAGAGAGAGTCAAGACTTCTTGAAGTTGATTTTACCGAATGTCTTCCATTGTTCGGTATTGGTTTAGATTGCAAAGACTCCCCAACTCTTTAGCCTTTCAGACTGTAAGCCTTATGAGACACATCATACTTTGAGTTGCACCCAAAATCTCCTCAACCTTATGGCTTTCGGGTGAAACGATTATTAAACAGTCTGGATATAATTAGAAGTAAGGTACTTCCATTCAAGGTATCATCAACGTCTCCATGGAAATTCCCAGAGATATTTTTTTGTAAATACTTTATTGGAGTTAAGAAGAATATGACTGACCTAGAAGCCAGGTCTCTTTTTATGGAACATGTTGAAGAACATAGAGGGTCGACTTTTATACATACTATTGGCTACAAATCTGATGCTGGCGTTGGATTTGGAGTACATAGTAATGATTTTAATTGTAGAGGTGCACTTCCTCTAACATCTTCCATATTTACTGCCGAACTGTATGCATATTAACCGCTATTGAGAAAATAGCATTGGAGAAGGAGGGTAATTTTACAATTTTTAGTGATGCAAGGAGTGTCCTTCAAGCTTTAGAAGTTTTTAATCCTAGTAACCCTCTAGTTTTAAAGATTTTAGAATGGCTCTTTATTATTGGACGGAGAGGTATAATGGTTCGATTTTGTTGGGTTCCAGCACATGTAGGTGTGTCTGGGAATGAGAAGGCAGATTCACTGGCAAAGAATGCTGCATCCGAGTTGCTGCCAAGAAGGTATCCCATTCCGTGTAATGATTATCTACCTAACATCAAGAAATTGCTTTGCAATAAATGGCAACAGCACTGGGATAGTCTAGATGGCAATAAAATGTGAGAGGTAACAAATGTCATAAGCCCTTGGAGGTATAACATGATGCCCTGAAAATGGGAGACTTCTCTTTGTCGTCTCCGTATTGGTCACACTCGGTAGACACACGAGTTTCTGCTGACGACTGTTTGGTACCTCTTACAGTGAGGCATCTATTGACCAAATGCCCCAATTATAATAACTTGCGGAATAGATTTTTGTTTGAGGCTCGAGGTGAGAATGGCAGGTTCATCCTTGCCAAGATTCTTGAACATGATGTGTCCTACTATGCAAGTGGCATTTTTAGATTTGTTTCAGAAGCATTTCTTTTGAAAACTATCTAACTTTTATAATGACTTATTAACTTTTATGGTTTTAATTGAATATTCTTTAATTCTTTTATATATATAAACTAAATGATATCGGCATCAATGACCCTAGATGTCAGGATGCCTAAAAACCTTAAATCAATCAATCAATCATGTTCGAAGCGTAGTGCAAAACTTTGTTCAGTGACCACGATATGGGCTTTGGAGAGGTTGCTGGTTTGAGTCTAGCTCATGCTTTCGGTATCTTATTGAAGATTTCACCTGAAAGGTCCACCTGAAAGGCGTAAAGAAGAGGTCTAGTCAAAGCCGAATTACATGCAGTTATTGTGGTGGAAGCCAGGCCTTGTTCGTGTAGGTGGATGAAGAAGGAGAGACAGAAATCTATTGATATTTCTGTCGGTTTCCTTGTTTTCACGAAGGAAACCCACTACAGTACTTCCAAGGCGTTTCATATTGTGTCCTAGTTGAATTTGACTTGTATTCTTCTATAAAGTCGATCTTGTCTTTTGAGATCCCAAACCTTTTCTTGGCTGATAGGGCGAGAAAATCATGAGATCTAGGTTGTTGGTTTTCGAGGATGAAGCGTAGACAGTCGACTTCTGAACCAGTTGGGATAGAACTGGGTTCGGTAGAGGAAACAGCTTCAGTTTCAATTCTAGAACTAGAGGGAACCAATTGCCTCTGGGCCATTTGGGGGCCACTACTGTTGCTGTTCCTCTGAAGGATCTTAGCTTGTTGAGGAGCTTCAGCAGGAGATTGGTTGGTGGGAACAGATAGATTTGATTCCACCTGTTCCAATCGAGAGACATGGTGTCTGTCGCTCTGCTTTAGGGTCCTCGTAAGGGGCTACATATCGAGGTAGTTTCTTGGTGTTGCTTGTTGCGAAGAGGTCATCTGCAGTTCCGGGACTTTTTCCAAGATGAAGGAGAACGAGTCTGGTCTAGGGAACATTCTGTCTCTATCGGCTTTCGCCTGGACAGAGCATCCGCCGTCACATTGCGGAACCCTTGCAGGTGAACTACTGATAAGTGCCATCTCCTCTTCCTTGCCAGGCAGAAGATGGCTAGCATCACGTGATTGATGTGAGGTGATCTCAAGCCTTGTCGGTTTAGACATCTTATCACCTTGTTGTCCAAGACCAGTATGATGTGGACTGATCTGCGAGGGGATAGTTTCTTCAACGTTAGGAAGACTGCCATAGCCTCCAAAATGTTGATATGAAAGGTTTTGAACTGGTGTGACCAATTCCCCTGCACTTTCCTTTGTTGGGAATGGCCTCCCCATCCTTCTGGGGAGGCATCTGTGTGTATTACCACTGATGGTTGAGGTGATTGTAAGGGAATTGTTTGTGGTAGGCTCTTGGCTGTTGACCACGGCCTCAGTAGCGTGCATAATCGGGTCGGTGTCAACCTTTGTTGATCTCTTCGAGCGTTTGATGCGTATCTTCTCCAGACTCCTGACGCATCCTTTAACTGTGATTTTAGCACTGGGTCTGTCACTGCTGCGAACTGGAGAGAACCCAGTACTCTTTCCTGTTGGCGTCTTGAAATCTTCTTGAGTTTCAGTAGTCTCTTGACTGATCCCGCTATCTCTCTCCTCTTCTTCGGTGGAATGGAGAAACGGTGTGACTGTAAGTTCCAATGGATTCCTAACCATTGAAACTCCTGAGCTGGAGAAAGGCGAGACTTCGTGCGGTTGATCTTGAAGCCTAGGTGCTCTAGGAACTGGATCACCTTTATGGCTGCTTGTAGACAAACCATCTTGGATGCTGCCCATACCAGCCAATCGTCCAGGTATCCACTACCTGAATTCCTTCTAAGCGTAGTTGTTGGACAATTGTATTCGCAAGTTTCGTGAATATCCTTGGGGCTATGTTTAGCCCAAAGGGCATGGCTGTGAAGACATACTTCGTCTTCTGTAGCCTGAATCCTAGGTAGGAGGAGAGGGGGTGGCTGACTAGTAGGTGCCAGTAAGCATCTGCCAGGTCTATTGAGACTATGTACGCCCCTTTTGGTAGAAGGGTCTTTATGTGTTGTAAGGTAAGCATCCTGAACTTGTTGTTCTCGATGAACTTGTTGAGTGGAGACAAGTCTAGAATGACTCTTGAGTTTGGCCGAGTCCTTCTTGGGAACACAAAACAGCCTTCCCTGGAATTTGATGGTCTTCGTTTTCCCTATTACCTGTTTGTTCAAGAGTTCTGAGGTATATTCTTCCAAGAAGGGGGTGGAGTGTTGGAAGAATTGAGGAAAAGGGGGTGAAATTTTGTTCCATTTCCAAACGAGTCCATTCTTAATTAGGCTGTGGGCCCAGGGATCGAAGGTCCAACGATCCCGAAAGTGGAAGAGTCTCCCTCCTACCTGGAGCCTCTCATTGCTGAGATGTTCCTGAGGATCTATTTCCGTGACCGCGTCCTCCTCTACCTCTTGAGGAACCTCTTTTTGAGCCTCTACCTTTGTGAGGGCGAAAGGTAGTTGTGTGCCTCTCAAAGCCTGGATTAAACGCAGGCGATTGAGCTACTAGCTGTTGGGGTATCATATGGAAGGTGGTTTGAGGCTGAGCTACAATTTGGGGCACTGTGGCCATGGTCACTGTCGGAAGTTGTGCAGGTCTGCGTGGTTTCTTTGTCTTCCCGTTCTTAGGTTGGGGACCAGCGTCTGAGGATGATTTCCTCTTGGAAGACATACCCCACTTTTGGAGAAGGTTCCTATTCTCCGTGGCCGCTTTGGTGATAACCTCCTGAACCACATTTTGTGGAAAGAGGTCCTTGCCCCAGATACATGAAGTGATCAGCCTCCTGGGTTCGTGTTTGACCGTTGCTGCGGCAAACACATGCTCTCTACAGGCCCTCCTAGACCTGACAAAGGCATACAAGTCCTTCACAAGGGTACCCATGTGAGACTTGGCTAAGACCATGTACATATCTGGGGCATTCGTAAGGCCTGCACACATTTCCATGCAGTTCTGAAGAGACAAAGAAGTGGCTAGTCTCCCTTTTGTCTCCTGTTCCCTTCTCAAAAGATGCTTCGGCAGTTTTGAAAGGTTCTCATTGAACTGCTGACCTGCTATCTCCGGATCCAGTTTAGAGACGGAGAAGGTTAGATGAACCTCGTTCCACTTCTCCTCGCAGGTAGGCATGGCTAGAGATAATGGTCTACATTCTTCTAGCACTGGGCATGGTTTGCCTGCATCGACTGCTCTCATGACACAGTCAAGGGCTTTCACCGAGAAAGGGAAAGCTTTGGAGGAAGGAGCAATGAAGGTAGGATGCCTCTTGCTCAATGCTGAGACTTTGGAGTTGGTGTATCCAGCTCCCTTTAGGATCTTGGACAGAATAGCCTTTGCCTTGTCATGCTCAAAGATGATGACTTCCTTCGGCGTCAATGACCTTAGATGTCAGGATGCCTGAAAACCTTAAATCAATCAGTCTCGCTCCAGCAGCCTTCCGCGTGCATGCCAGCATCCTTCCGCGTGCGTGTCAGCATCCTTCCGCGTGCGTGCCAGCATCCTTCCGCGTGCGTGCCAGCAGCCTTCCACGCCTGATCTGGCAGCCTTCCACGCCTGATCTGGCAGCCTTCCGCGTGCTCCGGCAGTCTTCCGTGCGTGCGCGGCAGCAGTGTTCCATGTGAGCGCGGCAGCACTCTCCCATGAGCGCGGCAGCAGCCTTCCGTGCGCTCGCCAGCGCTCTCCTACGCACAAGTTCTCGACCGCAATCGCATGCCCAGGCAGCTGCCCTTGCGCGACCAGGGAGACTGCACAAAACGCAACACAGTGCCTTACTGCGCGCCAGCGCTCTCTTGCGCTCTCAGATCCAGCACTCTCCTGCTCACTTGCGCTCTCAGATCCAGCACTCTCCTGCTCACTTGCGCTCTCAGATCCAGCACTCTCCTGCTCACTTGCGCTCTCAGATCCAGCGCTCGCCAATGCGCCAGGTCTTCACAAAGAGCCAGCACATGCCTGTTGGCCAGCGCTCTTCTGCGCTCTCAGATCCAGCACTCTCCTGCGCTCTCAGATCCAGCGCTCTCCTGCGCAGTAGCGGTCTCAGATCCAACGCTCCAGCTCTTGCCAAAGAGCCAGCACTCACCAGTGCTCGCAGATTCAATGCTCGCCAATGCGCCAGCTCTAGCCAAAGAGCCAGCGCTCACCTGCGTACCAGCGCTTGCCTGCTCTCCAGCGCTCTTCAGCGCATTCACCGAAAACTGAGCTCAAGGAGAAACTGAGCACCAGCATCATCCTGTGTGCCATCGCTCCAGTACTTTCCTGCACACTCGCGCAATAGGCAGAAAGAATATAAACATTTTGACAGGTCACCATTGTCCTATTCCTCTCCCCGCAAACGCATAACAGCATGGCTGCCGGGAAAAGAGGGAAGAGGCTTCACAGAAGGGTTCAAGATTCCAAAGATTCCATCTTCCAAGGGGAATCAAACGCATCTACCATCGGTCAAGACTCCTCACAGGGAACCCTTGGTCCCTATCTCTTCAGGAGTTTTTTTCTTTACAATACCACCGTCAGCAAACAAGAAGTCATCAACCGACTGATCACTAGATCACTGTTTGCTGATCGCTAGCTCGCCGATCACCAGATTGCCAATTGCTAGCTCATCTCTCATCATTGACCTCTAGTCTCTCCAATTGCTAACGTGCCGATCGCCGATTGCTAGTCAGTACCCAGTCATCAGCTTGCTGATCACTAAATCGCCGATGGGCAGCTCATTTTTCTTCGATCATCGACCTCAGCTCGCTGATCGCTGACCAGCCAATCGTCAGCTTGCTGATCTCTGACCAGCCAATAGTCAGCTTGCTGATCTTTAGCCCACTGATCACTGGTCTGCGATTGATCGCTGATCATCAATGGCTCACCATCACCAACTGACTATCATTAAACCATTCTACTGTCTTTCAGGGCTCTCCTAGCAGATTACCAACTTATTTATCGCCAACCTTCCTTGGCTGACTGACCAGACAGCCTTCATCTGCTTGTCAATTACCATCTTTGACTCACAGATCGCCGATTCACCAATCATCGACAATTTGCCATCAGTTTGTGACTCGGACATACTAGTCAACCTCTGCTCGTGATTCCTTAGATCAGAAGGCATACAACACTCTTCTCGCTACTGGCCGTTTGCCATCACACTAATCTACTAAAATGATTGGCAAACGATCGACAACCCTCATCAGCGACTTGTCGACAGGTGACTACTTGCAAGCAATCTCCAACTGCACAGTATCCACGATACCCAGCCGTTAACCTTTGATTAACATTTGCCAGACTGATGCTGCTCTAAGGAATAGCATCAATCCCATCAGGGCGCATGGTAGGGTTAAGCGTTGCCTTACTTCTATCAGTTGAAGGAGTTCTCTCCCAGGGAAGAATCCTTACACAGGGTATTGCGTCTGATCCTTTATGTCACGAGTCAAGACCCCAGCGTCAACAATCTCCCATGCGAAACGATCAGCAAGGAGCTGTCCCTTTGGGTCGATGTCCACACCATATTGGAGTTCGGACCAGGGCAAAGACCTCAGGTCTTTATTTGCACGCTGAACCTAAAGGACGCATACTTCCAGGCCCAAACCATCCATCTAGGAAGGATTGAAGATTCAGTCTAGACAAATGTCAGGATGCCTGAAAACTTTAAATCAATCAATCAGTCTAGACAAACAAGAAACACCAGTTTAGGGCACTGTGCTTCGATCTTTCCACTACACCCATCCGGGTTTCACAGGATCGGCTTCTGTCTCCTCCGTTTCTGGACGACTGACTGACCTTAGCAGAGTCGGTGGCAACTTTGCATTAGCACCGTAACTTCTGAAGTCTTTTTACCAAGATCCAGTGATCAAGGTAAACCTGTGGAAGTCTTCCCTACTTCCCTCTCAGAAGATTGTTGTATCTGGGAATGATTGTAGACACCAATCTCCACAAAACCCTCTCATCAAAGACAGGTGTAGAAAAGTCACAAGACCCTTTCTCAAAACGAGAAGAACTCCCAGTCCAGAGTGACTTGAGTCCGATTGGAATCAGGCCTTCGATCCCCCAGACATTCTGACCCCCATGGGACCAGAAGTTTGGACGAACCTCAAGGGATGGGTGTCAGTCGAGAATCTACGGAGTGGTATAACCTTCTCATCCTTCCTCACCCCACGGACTTGGGCTGTGCTTAGAGACATCAAAAGAAAGGAGGAGGGACCATAGTGCTGCACCACACGACTTCAGCCCTCTGGACAGAGTCCGAAAATACCTTCACTTAAATCTCTTAAGAGATGAAGGCCAACTCTCCGGTCCTTCAACAGCCTCATCAGTTCCTAACAGGCCACTCAGTGATGTGATGAGTGACAACACCGCACACCACATAAAGGCTCACATCGACAAGCAAGAAGGAACTTGCTTGCAGCCTCTTCCCATTTAACAGTATAAATACTAAGATGGGCCAAAGTCCGTTTGGTAGCACTATCAGCCCGCTTCATTCCAGACTAGAGGAATGTGCTCGCTGACAATCTGTGCACAGCAACTCAGATAAGGTGTACTGAATGGTCTTTGGATCACCTTGTAGCTGACAAAGTCCTGACTTTACGGGGTTTTCCAACCAGGGATCTGTTTGCAATGCCCCTGAACCTCAGGCTTCCGCTGCTCCCCATTCCTAGGCCCCAAAGGCTCTCTGGCAAGAAGCATGCCAACAATGGTGGGTACAACAATGACGTTTACATCTCATCCCTGGTTTGTCTGGAGAAGGGTACTCAAGAAGGCTAGAACATCGGTCAGCCTCTCAAGAGCTCTCATAGCTCCGCTATGGCATCACGCAGAACGGTTTCCAAACCTGCAGCTCCTGATAGAGCCTCCAAGAGAACCATCTCCACGTCACAGACAACCACACTTCGACATCTACCACAAGCTATAGCTTTGCTATGATTGTACGCCTGGAGACTACCCAGTACCTCCTCTCTCACAGAGGCTTTTTGCAATAAGTTGCAAAAAGGTTGTCTGGATATCTGAGGAATTCCTCAGCATCAGTCTACCAGGCAATATAACGTCTTCTGTGGTTGGTGTCATGGGAAAGCGTATCTCTCCACTCGATACCTTTATTCCAGCAATAGCGGAATCCTTGAGTATATGCAAGAGGAAAAGACCCCCTTTTCAGTTTCAACAGGTAAAGACAATCACTCAACCTCCAGCCTCACCTTTATACTGAAAGGAAGGACATCCTCTCATCGCTACATCTTTCCTAACTCATACGGACTTACAACTTGCCTTTTCCCAGTCGGAATTGAGACCTTCCTCTCGGAACATGGTTCAAGTTCTCTGGTCTCTAAGGAGACCTCCTTATGTTCCACTTCACCAGGCAACAAATTTTGACTTGGTTTAGAAGACAGTGTTCCTAAACACTCTGACAGCGGCCATACGAGTCAAGGAACTTCATGGTCTCTCTTTCGACATTGCCCATTAATGAAAAGGGTGAAAGGCAACGTTCAGTTTCGTCCCCGAGTATGTCGCCAGACACAGTCTCCAGAGGTGACGGATCCTACACAAATCTCCACTCGGTAATTAACGATCCAGATCATCTGTTACTGTACCCGGGCTAATGTATGAGGCTCTACCTTAAGAGAACGGCAACAGCCCACCCGGGTCCCTCCTCTTGTCATCAGCACTGGGAAAGACAAAAGGAGGATCACCAAAATATCATCTCTACTGATTCACTGAGTCATCAATTATGCCCTGAACTCAGATCCTCATCCAACATGTCGACTCACAATGTCAGGTGCATAGCTATGCTCCTGGCCCTTCTAAGCAGATTACTCTATGATGCAGGTTTTACAAGCAAGGGTGTGAATGCTCCAGGTGACTTTCACAACCTTTCTCCTGCAAGACGTGACTCAAAGGAACTCAATACTGTACAATCTCTGTCGGTCCTGTGGTGGCTGCACAACACCTGGTTGTATACCTTAAGCTCCTTATTGGACAAGTAGCAGAAGGTTGAGGGCCCTGTTACGCAGACTAGCGTGAATGAAAAGATTTGACTGGCTCTTATTCTTTTCTTCATCTTCCCCTCTCTTGGGGAACGCAGCATCCTGGGTTCTCTGCATAAGCTGACCTCAAACCACTAAAGGTAAACCACGCTCCCTTGTGTACCTAGTATTAAGCTAATACTGTTGCGTCCCCATCCCCTGGCGAGGTGGTATTGGGAAAGTCTTGGTTACAACAGTTTTTCCTATAAAAAGACTTGTAATAACTTTACCTAGACAGTCACACTTCTAAATATCTCAACACACAGCTTTTTTGGGCTCAAGCCATGTCGTCCTGATGGAAGGTTCCTAAGAGTAGCTTCCTAAGGGATATTTGACTACAGTGATATTCCCAGAGAATTTACCTTTAGGTCTCCAGAATTCTAACTCCTGGAGCGAATATCCTTAAATTTCTCTCAAGGCTATCGCATAATATCAGGGGACATATTCTTGACACGCCACATAGCAATCTGCACCCCGAATAGCGTTTACGCTTCTAGGGGGAAAGTAGCAGAATTAGAAGGGGAGCCGTATCAAGGTTACCCTAGTTCCCATACTACTATTGAGTATCACAACAGTGCCATATCCAATATGGCGGACATTCCTAATTCTGTACCGATTTCGCACGGTGGTGTTCCCTGTTGATCTGACATTTTCGATCGATTTTCAAGGATTATTATTATGCAATCTCCAGCTTCTTTCGCCTCTGGAAAATTGAATATTCAATCTTTACAATATGTACAGCGATACCTCGGTAGTCGAACGACTCTAAATTCGAATAAATCGGAGTTCGACCAAAAAATTAGAGTAATTTTTGCCGCGGTGTTCGAACAAAAAATCAGAACTCGAACAGCCGAACGCGTGGCCGAGTGAGATGAGCGGCTATCTCGGCTACTCTCGCTTGGTCGGGTAGCATCATTTCAAGAGAGAGCGTCAGTCTGACAACACGTGTTGAGAATTTATTATGATTTTGTGCGTTTTATTGTCTTTTTTTGCCGATAATAATGGGCCCCAAGAAAGTTAGTGATAAGGGGAAGGATAAGAGGAAAACAGTGAGAACAACGATCGAGTTGAAGAAGGAAATTATTGCGAAATACGAGAATGGTGTACGAGTGTCTGATCTAGCCTTACAGTATGGCATGGCGAAGTCGACCTTTTTGAAAAATAAGGAAGTGATAAAGAAAGCTAATGTTGCACAGGGAGTGACAGCAATTAGTTAGCAAAGGCCACAATTAATTGAGGAAATGGAAAAGTTGCTCCTTATATTTATTAAAGAAAAGCAGTTGGCCGGGGAAAGTATAAGTAAAGCAAGAGAAGAGAAACAGAAGAGAAAAAACCCCTGAAGGAGATTTGCCTGACCTTTTACTGCAGAGAGAAAAAACCCCTGAAGGAGAACTACCCAGCCACATCATGGAAGGGGACTCTGCTTCCAAGCAGTAACCTCCCCCTTCCATCCTCTCCACATCCATTCCTGTATGCCATTGAACCGCTGCTCAAAGGTATGTACAGTAAATGGTTTAAAATAGTTTTATATAGTTTTCCGACCAATTTTGTACACATTTAAATAATTATTGTTGTTTAGGTACACGTTTTATTAATATTTTGGGCATTTTGGAGTGCGTAGGAACGTATAAAAATAAATACCATTATTTCTTATGGGAAAAAAGGTTTCGGTACTCGAACAAATCGGAGGTCGAACACTGATCCCGAACGGATTATGGTCGAGTACTGAGGTATCACTGTATATTTTAGCTCCTTTCTCACAGTGAAATTAGAGTAATTTATTATGATTAGGAGCTAGGCCTGTTACTGGAGGCGCCATGGGTGCTGTCGTTTGTTAGGCACGTGTTATTTAGTTAGTAGAACGACATTCCTGGTTTAAATAGCATTAATAATTTAATTATGAAGGCTATTTAGGCATTTTATACTTGTAAAAATATTTATATGCATGATTTTCCTTTTCTGTGTCGATCTTATATGTCATAGTTTCGGTGATATAGGTAACCGAGATCTCGTCTTGCCTAGGTAACCTAACCTAGGCAACATCGTATACGTTCGACATTTCCCCGGTTACCCTCGTGTATTGGTTATCAATTCATCGGGGATGATATCTCCTAGAATTATTATATAACCGATACTCGTCTGTAGTAGAGATGTAAGGGTAATCTCTCTTCCCTCTGAGTGTAGCCTTAGGCTACAACCCTAGTGGGTCGTACCTCGAGTTTTAATTCAGGCATGACTAGCCTAGGGTTTTCTGTCTCGTCCCTTAACCGCAGATGGCAGGTTTTGGGATTCTGTCAGAACCTCAGAGTATCTAGTCTTGTGCCGACAGTCGGCCGGCATGGTGAATAGTCATTCCCCTGCCGGCTAGGCTGCCGGCATAGGAGGCTAGCCCTCCCTAGGCTACACCTGAAGTGGTCGTATGATGCCGCCACCTTCTCCCTGTGGCCAAGTAGACTAGTCCTGTGCTTGCAGACCCTAGGCTGAGGAGCAGTACACTTCTGAAGCCTAGGATGGCGCGGCACTGGAACTCTGTTTCTCCCTTGTTGAGAGGAGGCGGCACTGCTGCCGTCCCCTTAACTGTATTGGCAGACATTAGGCTGGTGAATAGAGATTCTCCTGCCGCCTAGGATGGCGCCGATACTGAAACGAGTTCCTAAGGGTGTGGTAGGTCCGGCAACCTTGCCGGCTCCTTCCACACCTCATACAGGACCCTTTTCCCTCCCCCCTCTGTCATTTAGTGATGGCCTAGCCATCCTAATTCTTTGGGCTGTTGTCTTGCAATCTCACTGATTGCCGGTGGGTTGCGGGGCCGGCCGGACTCCTACTTAACAGCTGCTGTCTGACTGCCTGCGGCTCTGCCGGCTGCCATGACGGTTGCCGGCGGCCATGATTGCTGCAGTCGGCCATGTTGGCTGCCAGCGGCTATGCAGGCTGTTGGCAGCCATGTCATCTGCCGGCGGCCATGACAGCTGCCGGCAGCCATGATGGCTGTTGGTGGGAAGTCTCTTCTGTCACCAAGGTTTTTCAGTCCCCCCTTGGACTGCTGACCACAAGTGCTGTTGCCGGGGTACTAGCCTGGCCGGCGGTATGCCGGCCGGACCGGCACAGACAGGTGCTGACTCAGCCGGCGGTATGCCGACTGTACCAGTGCTGCCGGGTGCTAGCCTGCCGGCCATGTGCCGGCTGGACCTTGCCGGCGATGGTATTGGTGGTTGGATGGAAGCCTGAATGATACAATCTCCCCTTTCATTAGAACATTCTTTCTGGGGAAAGGCAGTAAATTAGATATTTACATCCTTATTTAGTGTATACATACACACTAATAAGGCAGTCCTTCACTCCATGCTTTCTCTCTCTCTTTTAGCTAGCATGCTGGCCGGGCTGTGCCGGCAGGGACTAGCTATGCTGGCTATATGCCGGTTGGATTACAGTATATGTTTATACAGTAGTCAGTATATTTGCAGTATAGTATATACTGCAGATAGAAAACTATTGTATATGTTATACTAGTAGTTATCTTCCAATATATCTTGGGCATCCTCGCCCAGGTGTTTGCTGAGACCAATCCTATATTGAAAGAATAGAATTTCTTCAATATTCTGATTAGAAATCAGTTTACGTTTTACATACATACATACATATACCAAAGGCACTTCCCCCAATTTTGGGGGGTAGCCGACAACAACAAGAAATAAAACAAAAAGGGGACCTCTACTCTCTACGTTCCTCCAGCCTAACCAGGGACTCGGCCGAGTTCAGCTGGTACTGCTAGGGTGCCACAGCCCAACCTCCCACATTTCCACCACAGATGAAGCTTCATACTGCTGAGTCCCCTACTGCTGCTACCTCCGCGGTCATCTAAGGCACCGGAGGAAGCAGCAGGGCCTACCGGAACTGCGTCACAATCGCTCGCCATTCATTCCTATTTCTAGCACGCTCTCTTGCCTCTCTCACATCTATCCTCCTATCACCCAGAGCTTTCTTCACACCATCCATCCACCCAAACCTTGGCCTTCCTCTTGTACTTCTCCCATCAACTCTTGCATTCATCACCTTCTTTACCCTCTTAATGAGAGAATGCCTTGATGAAGTCATTGAGCTTCAGCACGGCATTTTATTCCTGTGCTGAAACTTCGTGATGGGCAAGAGGGCTCTCGAACTTGGGGAAATTGCTCCCCCAGTTCGAATCTAAATTTCTCTCTTTCTTATCTTTTTCTTCCTCTTTATATTGCTTCAACCTTCTCCTAATATTATAAACTTTCTTTCATGATACTGTCCCAACCCTATGAGTAAAATTTTCCATATGTATATGTGTATATTTTTACATATATATGTATGTTTATTATCTTTTTTTTTTCTCTTTATGGCATGGATGTTTCTACATCTGTTATTGCCACTTGGGCGAATGTTTCTGCATCCGGTATTGCTGCCTGCTTTGATGAATGTGAAAGGTGTCACGGTTGGGAGGTGTTTGTGCTCAAAGCTATATGTGAGTGTATAGGATGATCTCAGCCATCCCGAAGATGGTTTGGACCTTTTTGGCGGAACTATTCCAAGTGTTGGGTCTTCGGAATCCAGGGGGATCCAATGCTTGGGGTAGGACTCTCGGCTTCTGGCCGGAAGCCCGTCATTACAGATATGGGGAGGATGATTCCATAGTTTCTTGGTCTCAGTCCTAACAGGTGGGTTCAGCTTACACCTGTGCCTCTATATCTGTTTTGATGCTATCCTTCGGGTAGGGTATGGAGTGGACCATCTGGGAAGTATACTCTCACTGTGCCGGTAGTGGAGAGTGCAAATTTCCTTCCCAACATGTGATGCCTTAATGTTCTCAAGCAGGTAAATCAAACTATTCAAAAAATCACTCTTCTCTTTTCTTTATTCCGATGGATTCTTGTGAGAATGACCCCACCTCCCCTGGATATGCTGACTCGCCCCCGGCACTGTTGACGACCTCTGGCAATTCATTTAAAGAAAACTCCGTTGACGACGTAGGAACTAAAAAGGACTGTTCTTTAAACATTCCGAAAAAGGGTAATTTGGGCAACACAGGAAAACTGAAAGTCCTGCACATTACCCAAATCCCTTTAAAAGCTAATTATGATGTGCTACATAAAATATTTGAGTGTTACGGATCAATAAAAGAAATTAGAATGAAACTTCAAGATGATAATTGGGAATCTTGGTTATCATTTAATTGTCATGAGGAAGCATTTAATGCAAGCTGTAACATTGTTGATATTAAAGTAGGTAATATGAGTGTTAAGGGTGCTCTGTGTGATGGGGCACCTAAAGATCTGGATGTCTACAGACCAGCAGACTGGGCTGATAAAGATATAGAGGCAGATATACCATCCCAAAGAAAGCCAAAACCACCAATGTGGCTTCTTGCTCAATCTGTGGGAGGTACGGAAAATTATTTCAAGATATGCAAATTTCTTCAGAGGAAGGTAGGTACGATCGCACCTGGAGATATATCTCGATTCGGGAAGAAAAGTTTCTTGATTAAGGCCAAGTCATACACACAGTCTGTTATACTGTCTAATTTGAAGACAGTAAATGATGATATAAAATTGGACATCAAACCCCATCTAAACTTTAGCTATGGAAGGGGAGTGGTTTTTAATAGGGATCTGTATGAATTTACTGAAGAGGAGATATTGGCCATGTGTCCCCTATCAGTGTGGAAAGTACATAAAGTACCTGGAACATCAATGATTTTTCTTACTTTCCAGGATGCTGATGTACCTTTCCACATAGACATAGAAAACGAAAGGATCAGAGTTCAACCTTTTAAGCAGAAGCCACGGCAATGTTATAATTGCTTTAAATTTGGACATCCTTCCAAAGTTTGCAATAATGAAAAAATTTGTAATACTTGCTCCAAAATTTACCATGGGGATTGTACACTTGAGGCAAGGTGCTTAAACTGCAACTGTAATCATAAATCTAATGATAGGAGCTGCCAGTTTTATAAGTTAGAAGAGGCTGCCCTCAATAAATCAATTATTGAACATGTAAGCGTGGGGCATGCCACGAGATTATTAAATAAATCTAATACTTATGCAAAAACATTAAAAACAGGTGAAAAAGTTCCTCGGGAATCATCTCACCCACCTACTACTGTAGGTAGTTCTCGAAAAAGGAATTCACCATCTATTGATAAAGTGCTGCATAAGACAAGAACATCTCCTCCTAAAGATTTATCATTGAGTATCAACAAAAAGACATTGCCCACCACTATCAAACCTTTGTCCCCCATTACAAAGGATAGTACTAACCTCTCCCTGGCCATATCCTTGCCTGATTTAATGGAGATTCCACCTGACACCAAGTTATCAGGTGTACCTGTAGTGGGGAAGGTACAAAAACCTGGTAGATCGCAACCTATTAATCGTAAAAGAGAGAGACTTCCATCTCTCTCACCCCCTTCCATAAGAAATACTAGAATTATGACATCAAATAAATATGATGTTTTGTCTGTTGATGTTGGCGATCAACCAGAAGACAATTTAAATAAATCAGAAATTCAAGTTGAGGTCCACCATCCCCCTCAACAAATATATAAAAAAGATACAAAGAAAAACTCCAACGTAAAACCCAACATAACAAGACCATCTCTGAAGAAACCTACAAGTAATAATGTTAGATTAAAAACTGCTAATGGGAAGACCTCACCCAAGATGTCTTCCAGAAATAATCCATAGTTTTCTCCTCCATTTTGCAATGGAACTGTCAGGGTTTGAGGGCGAAATATGAAGAACTTAAGCTCCTAATTCATGAGCATTCCCCCATAATAGTATGTCTACAGGAAAGTATGCTTGATTCTAACACTCCTAGTCCTCGAGAGTATGTTAGCTATATAACACCATATAATCAACAAGCAGGGAGCCATGGCGGAAGTCTCATGTACATTCGTCGAGATGTTCCCCAAATACCCATGTCTATACGTACAACCCTGCAGGCAGTTGTTGTACAAATTGATATAGGGAGAAAATATACAATATGCTCTCTGTACTTACCTCCAAATGATGATATTTTATATGATGATTTAGCAGAAGTTATTCAACAACTCCCTCAACCTTTTCTCTTACTGGGAGATATGAATGGTAGACATCCTTTATGGGGTGATGTTTTGGCCAACACAAGGGGCAATATTATCTCATCAATTGTGGAGAATGAGGATGTGGGGCTCCTTAATACAGGAGAGCCCACGCACTTCCATGTTCAGACAGGTACTTTGTCATGCATTGGCCTTTCAATTGCAAGCTCTAACTGCCTTCTTGATTTTGATTGGAGGACATTAGATGATTGGCATACTAGTGATCATGCACCAATCATTATAAACACCAACAAGGGTCCACCTTTGCAAAGCTCGCCACGTTGGAATCTAGACAAGGCAGACTGGGTTAAATTTTCTGAGCTAAGTGAAATCGAAGGGAGAGCAGAACAGTTTGAAAGTATTGATGATGCTATAGACCTGCTGAATGGAACTCTTCATACAGCAGGAGTCAATTCAATTCCCAAAACAACAGGGTTATTCAAACGACGACCAGTCCCGTGGTGGTCTTCAGAACTAACTGCACTCCACAGAGCCACAAGAAGATCTCTAACACGATTGCGTAGACTCCGAACTGATGAGAATTTAATTATGTACAAGAAATGTAGAGCACAGTTCCGTCGTGCCATGAAAGAAGCAAGGCGCCAGTCATGGATGTCTTTTGTTTCCTCCATTAAGAGTAGAACACCACCATCTTCTGTGTGGAGGAAAGTAAAAAAGATAGCTGGCAAATTCACCCCCAACCCACCACCAGTGTTGAAGGTGAATGGCCAGTATGTAACTGAAGCAAATGAAGTTAGCAATGCCTTGGCTAATCATTTTTCAAATGTATCCAGCAAGTGTGAAGGAGCCCCTGGTCACCAGTATAGGAGCACTGAAGAAAAGAAAATTTTAAATTTTGCAACAAGAAGGGAAGAGTCGTATAATTCTCCTTTCACTGAAAGAGAATTTGATTCCGCACTTGCTCATTGCAACGATACAGCCCCTGGACCCGATGGAATTCCATATGCAATGATTAAACATGTACATTTTAATACAAAGCTATTTATTTTAAGCATTATTAATAGAATATGGCATGATCATAGTTACCCAAGTGTTTGGGAACTAGCCATTATTTTAGCCTTTTTAAAACCCGGTAAAGACAAGTTTTTAGCAGCAAACTATCATCCTATTGCATTGACATCTTGTTTATGTAAAATCATGGAGAAGATGGTCAATGCAAGGCTGATATGGTACCTTGAAAAGAAAGGTATTTTATCACCGATTCAATGTGGATTCCGAAAAATGCACTCAATGACTGATGTGTTGATACGACTTGAGTCTTCTATTTGTGAAGCCTTTGCTTCCAAACAGCACCATGTTACAGTATTTTTTTACCTTGAAAAGGCATATGATACCACATGGAGATATGGTATTCTTAAAACCATTCATGAATTGGGATTGAGAGGAGAGCTGCCACTATTTATTCAGGCATTTCTTTCACGTAGAGTTTTTCCAGTGAGAGTGGGGGAAACTCTATCAGAGAGTAAGTGCCAGGAAGAAGGAGTTCCTCAGGGTAGTGTGCTGAGTGTAACCCTTTTTGCACTAGCAATTAATGGGATATCCTCAGCCATTCCCCAGGATGTTCTCTCAACATTATTTGTGGATGATCTCTCAATATCATTTGCTGGCACTAGAATGGCAATGGTTGAGAGAAAAATCCAACTCTCTATTGATAAAATTATCCAGTGGGCTGACATGAATGGATTTAAGTTCTCGACAAGTAAAACTACCATTGTCCATTTTTGTCGTATCCGGGGAGTACATCCAGACCCGGATATATACATTAAAGGTCAACGGATACCATGTGTATCGGAAACCAAATTTTCAGGTTTGATATTTGAATGTAGACTTACCTGGGTTTCTCACCTAAAAGCGCTAAAAGCTAAATGTGTTGAAGCTCTGAATATCTTAAAAGTATTGTCCCATACATCATGGGGGGCAGACCGCAATACTATTTTAAAATTATACAAGGCCTTGTTTTTTTTCCAAAATTAGTTATGGTTGTGAGGTATACTCTTCAGCCACCCCAAGCCGGTTAAAATAATTAGATTCGATACATCATGCAGGTATTAGATTGTCTACTGGAGCTTTTAAAACCTCGCCTATCCCAAGTCTCCTTGTTGATGCTGGAGAGTTACCTCTAGACCTTTACCGAATGTCTTCCATTCTTCGGTATTGGTTTAGATTGCAAAGACTCCCTAACTCTCTAGCCTTTCAGACTGCAAGCCTTGTAAGACAAGCATCATACTTTGAGTTGCACCCAAAATCTCCTCAACCTTATGGCTTTCGGGTGAAACGATTATTAAATAGTCTGGATATAATTAGAAATAAGGTACTTCCATTCAAGGTATCATCAACGCCTCCATGGAAGTTACCAGAGATATCTTTTTGTAAATATTTAATTGGAGATAAGAAGAATATGTCAGACATAGAAGCCAGGTCTCTTTTTAATGAACATGTTAAAGAACATAAAGGATCAACTTTTATCTATATTGATGGCTCCAAATCTGATGCTGGCGTTGGATTTGGAGTACATAGTAATGGTTTTAATTGTAGAGGTGCACTTCCTCTGACCACTTCCATATTTACTGCCGAACTATATGGCATATTAACTGCTATTGAGAAAATAGCGTTGGAGAAGGAGGGTAATTTTACAATTTTTAGTGATGCAAGGAGTGTCCTTCAAGCTATGGAATACTCTTTAATTTTTTATTTTATTTCATTTTTTACTTTTGTATATATAAATTAAATGTTACCGGCGTCAATGACCTTAGATGTCAGGATGCCTGAAAACTTTAAATCATTCATTCACCTTCTTTAGCAGACAGCCATTTTCCATTCTCTCAACATGGCCAAACCACCTCAACACATTCATATCCACTCTAGCCGCTAACTCATTTCTTACACCCGTTCTCACTCTCACCACTTCGTTCCTAACCCTATCTACTGGAGATACACCAGCCATACTCCTCAGACACTTCATCTTAAACACATTCAATTTCTGTCTCTCCATCACTTTCATTCCCCACAACTCCGATCCATACATCACAGTTGGTACAATCACTTTCTCATACAGAACTCTCTTTACATTCATGCACAATCCTCTATTTTTTACTACTCCCTTAACTGCCCCCAACACTTTGCAACCTTCATTCACTCTCTGACGTACATTTGCTTCCACTCCACCATTTGCTGCAACAACAGACCCCAAGTACTTAAACTGATCCACCTCCTCAAGTAACTCTCCATTCAACATGACATTCAACCTTGCACCACCTTCCCTTCTCGTACATCTCATAACCTTACTCTTACCCACATTAACTCTCAACTTCCTTCTCTCACACACCCTTCCAAATTCTGTCACTAGTCGGTCAAGCTTTTCTTCTGTGTCTGCTACCAGTACAGTATCATCCGCAAACAACAACTGATTTACCTCCCATTCATGATCATTCTCGCCTACCAGTTTTAATCCTCGTCCAAGCACTCGAGCATTCACCTCTCTCACCACTCCATCAACATACAAGTTAAACAACCATGGCGACATCACACATCCCTGTCTCAGCCCCACTCTCACCGGAAACCAATCGCTCACTTCATTTCCTATTCTAACACATGCTTTACTACCTTTGTAGAAACTTTTCACTGCTTGCAACAACCTTCCACCAACTCCATATAACCTCATCACATTCCACATTGCTTCCCTATCAACTCTATCATATGCTTTCTCCAGATCCATAAACGCAACATACACCTTACCTTTTGCTAAATATTTCTCGCATATCTGCCTAACTGTAAAAATCTGAATCATACAACCCCTACCTCTTCTAAAACCACCCTGTACTTCCAAGATTGCATTCTCTGTTTTATCCTTAATCCTATTAATCAGTATTCTACCATACACTTTTCCAACTACACTCAACAAACTAATACCTCTTGAATTACAACACTCATGCACATCTCCCTTACCCTTATATAGTGGTACAATACATGCACAGACCCAATCTACTGGTACCATTGACAACACAAAACACACATTAAACAATCTCACCAACCATTCAAGTACAGTCACACCCCCTTCCTTCAACATCTCAGCTTTCACACCATCCATACCCGATGCTTTTCCTACTCTTGTTTCATCTAGTGCTCTCCTCACTTCCTCTATTGTAATCTCTCTCTCATTCTCATCTCCCATCACTGGCACCTCAACACCTGGAACAGCAATTATATCTGCCTCCCTATCATCCTCAACATTCAGCAAACTTTCAAAATATTCCGCCCACCTTTGCCTTGCCTCCTCTCCTTTTAACAACCTTCCATTTCCATCTTTCACTGTCTCTTCAATTCTTGCGCCGGCCTTCCTTACTCTCTTCACTTCTTTCCAAAACTTCTTCTTATTCTCTTCATATGACTGACCCAGTCCCTGACCCCACCTCAGGTCAGCTGCCCTCTTTGCCTCACGTACCTTGCGCTTTACTTCCACCTTTTGCTCTCTATATTTTTCATACTTCTCTATACTATTACTCTGCAGCCATTCTTCAAAAGCCCTCTTTTTCTCTTCCACTTTTACCTTCACTCCTTCATTCCACCATTCACTGCCCTTCCTCATGCTGCCTCCAACAACCTTCTTGCCACATACATCACTTGCAATCCCAACAAAATTTTCTTTTGCTAACTTCCACTCCTCCTCTAAATTACCAGTTTCTCTTACTCTCACCTCGTCATATGCCATTTTCAACCTTTCCTGGTATTTACTTTTTACCCCCGGTTTTATTAGCTCTTCAACCCTCACTAGCTCCCTTTTACATCCACCTACTCTATTCCCCCACTCTTTTGCTACAACTAATTTTCCTTCCACCAAAAAATGATCAGACATACCGTTAGCCATACCCCTAAACACGTGCACGTCTTTCAATCTTCCAAACATTCTTTTAGTTATCAACACATAATCCATTAATGCCCTTTCTACTACTCTTCCATTTGCCACTCTTACCCATGTATACTTATTTTTATCTTTCTTTTTAAAAAAGCTAGCACTTATTACCATCTCTTGTTCAACACACATATCTACCAGTCTCTCACCACTCTCATTTTCACCTGGTACGCCATATTTCCCAATGACACCTTCTACCTCACCAGCACCCACTCTAGCATTTAAGTCACCCATAACAACTACATAATTCCTTCTACCCAGTCCTTCTACACACCTAGTTAATTCATTCCAGAACTCATTCCGCTCTTCTTCACTTTTCTCACTACCTGGCCCATACACACTGACAAACGCCCAACATTCCCTACCCAACCTAACCCTTACCCACATTAACCTAGATGATATCTCCTTCCATTCCACTACTTTACCTGTCATCCATTCACTCAGCAATAAAGCCACACCCTCTCTCGCTCTTCCCCTTTCAATCCCAGACACTCTACCAGACATTTCACCAAACATCACTTCACCCTTTCCTTTAATCTTTGTCTCACACAAGGCCAATACATCCATCCTTCTACTTCTAAACATACTTCCAATCTCACATCTTTTACTCTCTATCGTACTACATCCACGCACATTCAAACACCCCAAAACTAGAGTGCGGGGAGCAGTCACTCTCCCCCCAGCTCCATCTCTTTGTTGCTGTCTCACAGGATTTTCTATACAGGAGAGGGGGTTCCCAGCCCCCTCGTCCTGTCCCTTTTAGTCGCCTCTTACGACACGCAGGGATAACGTTGGCGCTATTCTAATTGTTTTATGCCCCCGCGGCCACACGTTTTACATTATAATATTAAATAAATTAAAGGGCCGGTGGTTGTACACTTTCTATCCTTGAAGGTTAGAACCCTTATCTTTGAGCTTCCCTGATCAGGAAACTCTGTGGTTTTAATATTGGAAGGGAAGGCCACGGCAAATGGGCTGGGTAGGATACACAAATATATGTCTTTTATATTTCCAGTCGGCGTCATGCCGGCTGGACCGTGCCGCCAGACGCTAGCCATCCTGGCAGCACACTGGCTGAACTAAAATATATAATTATACAGTAGTTGGTAATTTGCAATATAGTATATACTGTAAACAGAAAACTATAGTATGATTATACAGTAGTTAATTTTAACATATCTTGGGTACCCTTGTGCGGGCTTCTGCTGAGACCGATCCTATATTGAAGGAATAGAATTCCTTCAATACTCTGATTAGAAATCAGGTACCCTTACCCCACAGTGTTAAACAGTTAAAAGGGGCAGTGACAATGTACACTTTATCTACCCCTAGGGGTTAGAACCCTTTCGTTCGAGTTGCCTTGATAAAGGAAACTCTTAATAGTTAATACTGAGGGGAGTTAACAGCAATTGCTTGCAAGGGATACACAATTATGTGTCTCCCGCTATCCCTTTCTAGCTTACTATCCTAAGCTATTTTGTTAAAAGATGACTTTTATATATTGCTTATCAGTGAGATAATCAATTGTATACTCATCTGCTTTCCTTTCTTTACAGGAGGAACCCCAGATGACATGTGTTGCAGTCTTCTGCACTATCAAGAGTAAGTGTTTTTATGGTCATAATACATGCAGGTTTCATGCCCCCCTGCAATATTATTTCCGAATCCCTGCATTATTGGAACCTGCAAGTTTACAATGTATGTCCGAGGGTTTCGAGAATCCCAAGTCGATAGAGTCTAGGGATGCAGCTCGTAACAAACGACTCAACTGGGTGAGAGGCTTCCAGAAAATCTCTCCGGGACCATACCTACCTAATGATAGGATGCGTAACCTACTACTCCTGAAAGCAAGTAAGAAAATAGTGGTGGCCCAGGTACAATTCACACCTCCCTGCGGCCAGAGAGCCTTTGGGACGGAGGACAGGAAGCCCCCACGGGAAGAGGGGGAGAATGTCGTGTCGGAATTGTTTCCGTCTGTGCCGGCTCTAGAGCCATTGACATCGACATCTTCACCCCCTACCCCTCTATTAGATGGAATGGACCAATTATGGGCCCAAATGAAAGGTCTAATAGAAATCCTTGGCAAACAAGATGAAAAGGGGTCATACAAATGACCCAGAGACTAAGACCTTCCGACATGCTCCGAAACCAATCCATGGAGGTTTGCGGAGCTTATGCCGATTTTAGACGGCAAACTCTACATCTTGGAGAAGATGGGTGCTGTTCCTTTGGATAAAATCCAATTTTGGCCCAGCTTTGACGCTTTTCCTGATTGCTTCATTTGTCTGAGACATAAACCAATATCAAGAAAAGATACGGAACTGAAGGAGGTCATGGTTCTCGACCATGATAAGGCACAGGCTATCTTGTCAAGTAGCCTGAGAAAGGCGGGTTACTCAGTATCGAAAGTAATCACACTAGGTAACAAACACCCTTCCTTTCTTGCTCCTGCTTCAATATCATTCCCCTTTATATGGAAAGCATATAAATCTGTTGCTAAGGCAGTGGAAGCAGGTAGACCTTGTCCTGCACTCGAGGAGTGCAAGCCTCTGTCACTAGCCTTTCCCAGGTAGGAGAAGGATTGGAAGGAAGTCCACTTAACCTTTTCAGTAGGAAGACTAGACGCGGATGACGCTAGTCGACAGTTTAGTTAGAATCTTCCTAAACTATCTGAGTTTCTTTTGTATAACGAACAAGAGACAAAGGAGAGACTTGCAGCCTCCCTATCCCTACAGAACTGCACAGAGTTGTGTTCAACCCACCAAGCTACCCCAGACATGCTCATGGTCTTGGCCAAAATGCATATGACAACCTTAGTAAAAGACCTTTATGCCTTTATGAAGGCTAGGAGAGCCTGTAGATTAGTTTGTATTCGCTGCCGTGACAGTGAAACACGAAACCGGGAAGCTGATATCTTCCAACACCTGGGGTAGAGACCTCTTTCCAAACGAGATAGTTAGAATACGATTAAGGAGGCCACCACGGAGAACATAGGGCTTCTCCAAAAGTGGGGCATCCTTTCAAAGAGAAAGTCTTCCGCAGTTGTAGGTCCCCAACCTAAAAGGAAGACGGAAAAGTCTAGTAGTTTTCCTCGGGATGTTCAACAACATCCCACAGTTGCAATTACCGTGGTGCCACAGGCAAGCGGTCAAATATGCAAACAGACGCTTCTGGTAGGAGGGAGGTTTCTTCAGGATCGCTGGACCTTTGATCCTTGGGTCCAAGGCCTAATCAAGATGGGACTAGGATGGGAAGTAGACATGTCTCCACCATCATTTCCTCAACTCTTCCTACACTCCAAAACCCTCCTGGAAGAGTATACCTTAGAGCTCTAGAGCATAGAGGCGGTAAGGAAAGTAGAGTCCATCGAATTCCAGGGAAGGCTGTTTGGTGTTCACGGGAAGGACTCAAGAAAACTCAGAGTCATTCTGGACTTGTCGCCACTCAACAAGTTCCAATAAAACAGCAAGTTCAGAATGTTAATCTCTCTGAACATAAGGACCTTATTTCAAGAAGGGGTGTTCGCAGTCTTGTCAGACCTAAAAGATGTCCATTGACAACTTCCAGTCAGTCACCCCCTCCCCTCCTACCTAGGATTCAAGTTACAGAGGATAACGTATGTCCTAGGAAAGATACTTGTCGGACTAAACATAGTCCTAAGCATCTTCACGGGATTAGCGGACACAGTCACGCAAAAACCAAGCCTAGAAATGGTTCAGGCAACAATGTACCTGGACGAAAGGCTGGGCTGGGCCACACCCGAAGTAGCTGGTCTATGGTCATCCAAGGAAGTGATCCGGTTCCCGGAACATCGAGAATGCAAGATAAGCTTCAAGTAGTCTCAACTCTCCTTTCCTTTGGGAATGTAAAAGGAGATCGCAGGGTCGGTCAAGAGACTATGGTAATCAGTCAGGATTCCAAGACGCTAACAGGGAGAAGTTCAGAACTCTCTCCAGTATGCAATACAGTGGAACCTCTACATCCGAACGTATCTACATCCGAATTTTCCAACATCCGAAGTAAAATTCGACCAAATTTTTGACTCTACACCCGAATTTTATTTCGACACACGAAGTAAGCAATTTTCGTCGTACCGGTTGTATCCGAATTTTTCGACACGCGAAGTACAATTTGAACACGTTCCGACTCTACACCCGAATGACACCCGAAGTAAACAATACTCGTACACGTAGTCAGTGCTCATAGCGCCTGAAGTGTTTTTTATTTCCGCCGATAGAAGGCAGCACATCGACCTCGGAGGGACGCTCAATTAGCGCGGCTTGGGTCAGTCCTCTGTTCTCGTCGGCTTCTTGCGGTTGTGCTCTGTGCGTTCTGATATTAACTGTATTTTAATCGTGATTTTTTACGTGCATCCATTAACGATAATTTACGTAAAGTATGGGTCCCAAGAGGCTTAGTTTTGCCAGTGGTAGTGGTAGTGGTGAGAAAAGGAAGAAGGAAATGCTTTCTATAGAAATTAAGCAGGAAATTATTGAAAAACATGAGCGTGGCATCCGCGTGAGTGAACTTGCTAAACAGTATGGCCGTAATATGTCGACGATCTCGACAATCCTTAAACAGAAGGAAGCTATTAAAGCAGTGAAACCTTCTAAGGGGATCACTATAATTTCCAAACGCCGTACCCCTATCATAGAAGAGATGGAACGACTTCTACTAGTGTGGATTAAGGATAGAGAGATCGTTGGCGATACCATCACCGAAACCGTTATCTGCGAGAAGGCGTACGCCATCTTTACGGACTTGAAGGAGGAGAGCTCTGGGGGTGATGCTGGGGAGAGTTCAACCGAGCCTTCCTCAGATGATTTCAAGGCATCTCGTGGCTGGTTCGAAAAATTTAAGAAATGGTCCGGGATTCATTCAGTTGTTCGCCACGGAGAGGCTGCTAGTGCGGACACAAAGGCTGCAGCTGACTTTGTTAAGAACTTCGAAAAGATCGTGCAGGAAGAAGGCTACGTAGAGCAGCAGGTGTTCAATTGTGATGAAACCGGGCTGTTTTGGAAGAAGATGCCGAGTCGAACCTACATCACTGCCGAAGAGAAGAAATTGCCTGGGCATAAGCCAATGAAGGATCGGTTGACTCTTGCTCTATGTGCTAACGCTAGCGGGGACTTTAAAGTCAAGCCCTTGCTTGTTTACCATTCTGAGAACCCTAGGGCCTTTAAAGCACACAACGTCGATAAGGATCAGCTTCATGTTTTCTGGCGATCCAACTCGAAGGCCTGGGTCACTAGGCAATTCTTTGTGCAATGGGTAAACCAAGTTTTTGGCCCTTCTGTGAAGAAGTATCTTCATGAACAGAAATTGCCTTTAAAGTGCCTGCTATGCCTTGACAATGCACCCGCTCACCCCCCCCCCCGGACTTGAAGATGATATCTTCGATGAATTCAAGTTCATAAAGGTGCTGTATCTTCCACCAAATACCACCTCTATCCTCCAGCCCATGGACCAGCAAGTCATCTCTAATTTTAAGAAGCTGTACACCAAGCACTTATTCAAGCAGTGCTTTAATGTCACGCAAAGTACCAACTTAACTTTGCGTGAATTTTGGAGGGGCCACTTCAACATCGTGCACTGCTTGAAGATCATAGATCAGGCTTGGGTGGGATTAACTCGACGGACCCTCAATTCTGCATGGAAGAAGCTGTGGCCTGATGCAGTTTCTCCCCGAGATTTCGAGGGTTTTGACCCCGAACCTGATCCTGTGGTCGGTGCAGCGGAAGCTGTAGAGGAAATCGTCTCCCTTGGCAAGTCCATGGGTCTGGAGGTAGACGCAGATGACGTTACGGAACTCGTCGCCGAACATCACGACGAACTGACGACGGATGAGCTCAAGGAACTCCATGCTATGTCGGAGCACATGAGTGATGACGAGGAAGAGAGCGAGGAGGTAGAACATGTGTTAGGTTCAGTGCAAATAAAAGAGGTATTAGGAAAATATCAAGACGTGGTCGACTTCATCGACAAATACCATCCAAAGAAATTGCAGGTTTGTCGTGTAGTTTCTCAATTCGATGATGTTTGCCTAACTCACTTTCGAAACATTCTGAAAAGCCGTACCAAGCAATTATCTATCGATGCTTTCTTTAAAAAAAACTGCGAAGCGAACTCGCGATGAAGAGGATGTAAGTGAACCGAAGAAAACAGCAAAGAGTGAAGCGGAAGAAAGTGAAACACAGAAAACGGAAAAGAGTGAAGCAAAAGAAATTCAGTCAATTTTAAATGTAAGTGATAGTGATTAAAATTACGTAATCATCAAAGAGAAAAAAAGAAAATGTAAAAAAAGAATATAAAATAAAAAAATAAAAAAAAAATAAGCTAAGTTATGTTAAAGTTCACTTAGTGTAAGTTAGAATAAGTTACGGTAGTGTTACGTTTATCGTAGTTAACCTCTCTACCTCCTCGCCGTCCGTCCGTCTCCTCTCTCCTCTCTGCGTAGCAAAGACGAACAACACCTGCGCTGGAGTTTCTAAGGTAAAGTGACGCTCAAAACCCGTTTCTTTTTTATCATTTTTTTTGCTAATTCTTCTTATTTACATGTCTATTCTTCTTATTTTCATGTCTATTATCTAATTTAGTGTTCATTATTCTCATGGGAAAATTATGTGTAGTAGTTTATTAAGAAGTTATCATAGGTTTTTGGGCTCAACCACGGATTAATCCTATTTCAATGTATTCTTATGGGAAAATTCGTTTCGACATCCGAACAATTTCTACATCCGAAGTTGGTTCTGGAACGGATTAAATTCGTATGTAGAGGTTCCACTGTACTGACAAACCCAGTGCTAAGAGCACAGCTAATAGATGCGTTAAGAGTCTGGAGAAGATACGCATCAAACGCTCGAAGAGATCTAAAAGGACCGATATTGGTCTCTCCTTAATCGCTTCCCTTACAATGGTCAAAGGCCAAAAGCCTATTGAAGACCATGTTGGTCCTGTCATGGATGGAGAAACTCTCTCCACACAGATCAGACCTCCTCAGGTTGATCTAGGAAATCGAAGCGATAATGAGACGTCAGAACCGACAAGGCTAAAGAACGTCTCATACAGTCTAGTTGACGTTAACCATCCCTTACCTAAAGGGATGGCACCTATCAGCAGTTCATGTACAATCGATCCGCAATGTGACAGCTGATGTTCTACTCGGGCTCAAGCGGGTAGAGTTGGAATGGTCCACGGACGCAGACCTATTCTTTCCCAGATGGGAACAAGTCCCAGAACTGCAGATCGACCTCTTCGTCACTAGCGTCATCAAAAAACTACCTCGATAAGTAGCCCCATACAAGGATCCTCTAGTGGAGATAACAGACATCATGTCTCTAGTATAGAAGGGATGGACTCAGGAATTCCTGTTCATCCTATCCAATATCCTGCTGAAGGTCCTCAACACACTGAAATCCTTCCAGGGAGGAGTGGCTCTGTGGACTCCCAAGTAGCCCAAGAGCAATCTGTTCCCTTTGGTGAAGGAACGGAAGCTGAGGCTGGCCCTAGTTCTGAACCCACGGCTATCTCAGAAGGTTCAGAAGTTAATTGCCTTTGATTTATCACAGAGCCCAAACCCTTCATTTCATGATTTTCTTACCCTAGCGGTTAGGAAAAGATTTGGGATCTCAGAAGGCAATATAGAATTCTTAGAAGAATACAACTCCAAGTCAACTAGAAGACAATATGAGTCATCTTGGAAGATGTGGGTTGCTTTTGTAAAAGCAAAAGGACTGAAAGAAATTTCAATAAACTTCTGTCTGTCCTTCTTTGTTCACCTTCATAATCAAGGTTTGGCAGCCAACACGATAACTACGTGCAAGTCAGCCTTGACTAGACCTCTTCTATATGCCTTTCAAGTGGATCTGGCGGATGAAATCTTTAATAAGATTCCGAAGGCATGTGCAGGGCTTAAGCCTGCAGCACCGCCAAAACCCATCTCATGGTCTTTGGTCAAGGTCCTACATTAAGCCTCATCTGTGAACAATGAAGATTGTTGGCTTAAGGATCTAATCCAAAGGTTATTTTTCTGTTTGCTATAGCCTCTGGGGCTAGAGTTAGTGAAATAGTGGCCCTATCCAGAGATGAGGGCCACATTCAGTTCACAGAAGTGGGAGAACTCAATCTCTTTCCTGATCCATCCTTTCTCGCTAAGAACGAGCTACCCACTAAGAGGTGGGGTCCCGGGAGAATCTGCCATCTGAAGGAAGAGGTCTCTCTATGTCCTGTAGAGTGTCTAAAGGTCTATCTTCGTAGAACTTTAGACTTCAGGGGAGGACAGCTCTTTAAAGGAGAAACCTCTGGATCAAACTTGTCCCTGAAACAACTGAGGGCGAAGCTCACCTACTTTATTCGTAGAGCGGATCCTGACAGTACTCCTGCAGGTCATGATCCGAGAAAGATTGCTTCATCACTGATCTTTTTTCAGTACAGTATATGGACTTTGAGCGTCTTCGCTCATATACTGGATGGAAATCATCCAAGGTGTTCTACAAACATTATGCTAAGCAGGTCCATGAACTGAAGCACTATGTGGTGGCGGCAGGTAGTGTATTAAAACCTGTCATCTAATTCTGCGATGAACAGTTAATTGATTGGGGCTATCAATTAAAGGGAGAAGGTGTCAGCACTGTTAGTGTGATCCCCTTTAGATAAGTGTTACTATGGTGACACTAACTCTGTTCAATATCTCAGGTGTGGAATTATACAGATAGCACTAGTGCTGTGTGTACGTAAGTACACATTGCTGATAGAATATAACAGGTACGGAAATTATGAAGAGAAATTTATTAAAATTTTTCTCCGGTTTGAGAATGGCACTCATCATTTCTTCCCTTTATAAAATGGGAAAAATAATATCTGTATATGTCGCAGGTATAATTCCTTTATCATTCTACATGCGTTTATAATTTGTTCCATAACTGAAATACAAACCACGCTATTTACATAGAGTAATTACTTCGGTGTAGCTGAATGACGAGCCATTAGAATTTTAACGAGGGTTTACTACCCCACCGCTAGTTAGTGGGGGGGGGGGTAGCTTGCTACACCCCCCCTCACACACACTAGTGAATGCTTCACTTTGCTTTTGGCTCGGGTGACGAATAGACGTGTCTGCTCTCATCCTTTCTTGACTGCCATTAATCTGTTTTGCTTTCTCTTTTTCTACAGTGTGTGTATGAAGTTGGCCTCTATTAATCAATAATGCGTACGTGTCCTGGGTTACCTGGCCGCCCTTGTGGGACTTTTATGTCGGCGGTCGACACTAATCCCCACACCTTGTGTCCTCATTGTAGGGGCCAACGGTGTGATAGCAGTAATGTATGTATTGAATGCAGGGTGGTCTACCTCCCAGTGGGAGAGGTTTGCCCGGCACCGGAAGAAAAAGTCTAAAAGGGATATTTCTCCTTCAGAGGCTTCTTTGAAGAGAGAAAATTCCAAGACTTCTTCTTCCGTAGCCCATTCCTCCTCCAAAGCTCCCACTCTATCGGTCTCTTCCGAGAGGCTGGCGAGTGGTAGCGTAGGCCGTATTGCTGTTGACCGATCCCGGGTTGCCAGAGAGGTAGTTGCCTCCCATAGCGAGGCAGCTGCCCCTCCTCCCCCGGAGGAGGATATGAACATTGATTTATCTGTTAATAATAATGATTTGCTGCAGCTTTGGGCTTCCTTGGGGCTTCAGGGTTTGCCCTCCAGGGAAGCCCTGGTTGACATGATCAAACTAGATGCAGCTGTTAAGCAATCGCCGACGACAGTAGGGATAGTTCCTCTGTCTGGCGTTGACGTTGTTGTAACGGAGGCATCCGGTGTGTCTGCTCAAACTCCTGTGCCTGTTGTTGCTGAGGTAGCTGAAGGCTTAGGTTCCCCCTCCGAACATCCTTCGAGGGAGGAACGAAGTCGTACGGTCTCTCCTGCCGGTGATTCTCCCCCTTGGGGGAGTTCACTTACAGAGACTCCTCTGCGGAGGCCTTACGATGGTCAGTTTGCTGATCCCACGGCCCCTCGTGGGCGTATAAGGCGGAAGGCTCGTCCCCCCCTTAGCCGTAGAGGTCTTCCTTCTCCTCACAAGGGAGTTAGGAGGCGCCTCTTCGGCTCGTCATCCCCGCAGTCCTCTGCGGAGGAGACGACTCACTGTTCACTGTTCCTGCCAGCTACCACTTTAGACCTCTCCGGAGATCATTCGCGATCCCCTTTGGAGGAAGGTAGTCCTTCGGGACCCTGTGACCAGTCTCCCTCCAGACCTGCTGACCTGCCATCACCCTTCAAAGATGCTGACGCTCATTACGCGCCTACAAAACCTGTCATTGCGCAGGCACCGGTCCCTTCGGGGCACAAGGGACTTGAGCGCAAAACTGCGCCTCAAACCCTTAAGCACCAGGTTAACAGTGCACGCCATCATGCTGCTGCTGTACCTGACTTAGCGCCACAGGGCTTACCTGCGTGCGTGCGCGCACCTGTTCGTATTACGCGCCAGGGTTCCCCTGTGCACCAACAACCTACTGCGCGCCAGCGCCCACCAGCAGTTCCTAACATAGCGCGCCAGCGCCCACCAGCAGTTCCTGATATAGCGCGCCAGTGCTCACCGGTTCCTGCTTCATCACGTGCAGTCCAAGAGGCACCTAGGTTAGCGCACAGGCGCTCACAGGTACCTCCAGACCCTCAGCGCTCTTCTGGAGTTAAGCGCGATGCGCTTCATCGCGCACTTGTTCCTGATACAGCGCACACGCACTCACCATCGCGCCAGCGCGCTTCTAAAATCCAGCGCGCAGTCCAGGAGGTGCCTAAGTTAGCGCACGGGCGCTCACAGGTACCCCTGGACTCTCCATCCAGACTGCGCAATCCTGTACGCGCGCTTCCAGTTGCGCGCGATGCGCGCTCAACTCAACAGTGCACACCTGTGCGCCCGAATCCTGTTGCGCGCCCATCGCAGCAGCGCACACCTGTGCGCCCGCACCCTGATGCGCACCATGCGCGCCCACGATCTCCTCAGGTTAAGATGCCTGCATAGACTGCGCAGCGCTCACCTGCGCGCCAACGCGCAAACTCACCCTCGCGCTATCACGAAGCTGTGCAATCGCGCCCTCGCCCAGTCTTTCCAGATACGCGCCCACACACTACTGCGCACTCGCGCCCAACAGTCTCGCATCAGGTTGCTGCGCACATGCGATCAATTGATTGTGCCCATCCAGCCTTCAACCCCACCTCACGATCCAGCTCCTGTGCTCCACACGCCCTCGTCATCTCTACGCCCATGCCATCTCCTATGCGCACCCGCGCCATTAACCTCGCACACCCGCGCCATCAACCTCGCACACCCGCGTCCATGCGCGCGTGCGAGCGCGAAATTCCTGCTGCGCACGATCCTTTCACGCGCAACCCAGGCCAGGGCTCATCACGCGACCACCAGCATGATCTGCGCCCCGATCGCCAGCACGATCACGCACGAGGTTTCACGGGGCTTCAGGCGGACAGATCATCGTCTCGTTCCCCTCCCCGCAAGCGCAGAACAGTGCGCTCGCCGGAGGAGGGGAGTTTTCCGTACGGGTCTAAGGATTCTTATGTTTCAGCTTCGTTTCAGGCGAACCCTCGTTTGTCGACTCCTCCAAGGGATCGAACGATCCCCTTCCCTCCAGAGGGAGTGTCTGACAGCGCGACTGTCAGCCAGCAGCCCTGGTTTGGGACCATAGTTAGAGCTCTTATGCAGGCTATGAAGCCTGTGCTCTCTGATCTAGGTCACAAATCATTGGCAGCTTCCTCTCCCCTGAATAGGAAGAGAGGAGTCCCCTCCGTGTTGACTTCTCCGAGGGCTAAACTGTGTCCTCGCAAATCCTTGCGCAAGGCTCCTTCTCCCCCCCCCAGACTTTCTCTCCCTCCCCTGCGGTTGAGGATTACCCATCCTCAGGAGAGTCGAACGAGCCGGTCCGTTCCCCCTTCGCACCAATGGGGGAAACTCCGCCTCTTCCTGAGAAGTCTTCTCGCACAGAGGTGGAGAAGAGCCTGCATCCATCGTTACTAGAGTCCTGTATCCCTCCCAGGAGGGAACCGAAGGACTCGAAGACTGTTCCTAAGTCTTCGGCAAGGATCAGACAGGAGCCAGCTAGACCTTTGGAGAATGTCCACGAGTCCCCCCAAGAAGAGCTACTGGGGACGGGAGACTTTGCTGCCAGTCCTTCAGGAGGAGAGCACCAAGAGTCAGAACATGCGTTCTGGCAAGTTCTGACCCTCATGAGGAACCTCAATGGGATTCCAGACCCAGAGATTCCTCCTCGTGAGGGTAAGGACACGGTCTTGGACCGAGTCTATGGCACCCAGAAACCCTCTAGGGACAGTGCAGCTTTGCCCTGGTCACAAGGGATGAAGAGTGCCAGAGACAAGGTTGAAGGCCAGCTCTCTGAGCTTGCCTCCTCCAACAGATCCAGCGCCGGTAACAAGCTCCTCCCTCCTCCTCGAGTCCATCAGAGGAGGTATTTCGAGATCCTAGAGTAGACTTGTTTGGGTCTTCCAGTTCACCACTCCGTGGAAGAATTCACCGGGGGAGTCCCTCTAGAGAGACTCTCCAATCGGCACGTGTCCTATTCTGCTACTGAGATCCTAAGCCATGAGAAGGTGGCGAAGTGTGCCATGCAGGCAACTTCGTGGCTTGACATCTGGCTGGGGTCTTTGGGCATCCTGGTGCAGTTTGAGGATCTGTCCAAAGAAAGCACCAGGAAGGCACTGGACACATTCTTGCTCTCAGGCACGCGGACCATCGAGTTTCTGGCCCACCAAGTCTCGAGCTTGTGGGCCAACACGATTCTCAAACGATGGGACGCAGAGGCTGAGAGATTTCACCAGAAAGTCCCCAGTTCCGATGTTAGCAGGCTCAGACACTTTTCCGTTCTCGGTAAGAGTTTGTTTGAGCCTAAGGACGTGGAGCTAACCGCTGAGAGGTGGAGGAAGTCCAATCAGGATTCCCTCATCCATAGGGCCCTGACATCGAGGCCCTACAAACCTCCAGCAGCTCAACAGCCCCGTCCAGCTAAGGACACAAAGAAGATGACAGCAGCAAAGCCAAAGGTGTCTAAGCCCTTTCCTTCCAAGGGCAGGAGGGGCAAAAAGTCCTCCAGGGGAGGTAAAACGGATTTTGAGCGAAGCGAAAAATCTATTTTTGGGTGAGGTAGCCATGTCGTCCGAATGGAAGTTCCTTCATTACTAGCTTGCTAGGTATATTTGACTACAGTGACATATCCCAGAGAATTTACCAAAGGTATCCAGAATTCTAACTCCTGGAGCGAATATACCTTAAAATTTAAAAAGGGATATCGCGTAATATCGGAGGACGTATTCTTGACACGTCTCATAGCTATCTACACCCCCAATAGCGTATCCGCTTCGAAGGGGAAAAAGTGGCAAGAATATAGGAGAGTCGTTAAAGAGGCGATGCTCTCAACACCCACTGTACTGTAAATAGTGCGCCGAATCGCCACCGCACGGCGCCACCAAGCCATTCTTTGTAGCTTTGTAGGTGTTGCAGATACAGTACCATAGGGAGGGATTCATTATCCTTTTGTCAAAAAGAGGGTGGGTCCATCAGGACGACATGGCTACCTCACCCAAAAATAGTCCGTTTTTTGGGTTCAGGCCATGTCGTCCTGATGGAAGTTTACCAGATCATTAATGTATCTGTGGATTTTCAATAGTTCCGTTATCTCGAGATAAATATTTCCTATTTGGTCTTCTGGACCAGAGACACTTGATGTTACCGTTATACATCAATTAACTGATCATAAAATATGTCAGTTCTTCCTGCCCCCTACAGGGAAAAGTCTAGGTAGGCTCAAGGAAAAAATCCCGAGGATTATAAGTTCAAGGAACAATCTAGCAAACAGTATGTATGTTAGTGTCATTATATGCGTAAAGCATAGTTTGTACTTAGATGGTATAGTTCTGTATAAGTTACTGATACCTCCCAAGTCTGGATATAAAGAGACAGACAGGTTTACAGTATATACATGTAGGAAACCTTGAATCAGTAAGATAAATAGTTAGTACAATCAGTTCTTACCTGTTTGCTTGGAATAGTAGAAACATAGTCCCCCAATATTTCCTTAAATATTAAGAGAATCAAGGATGCTCTGATTTATACTTAATTTTGAATATTTGAGGCAAAAGAAACGCAAAGATTCCTTCTATTGTTTATTACAAAAATAGAAATCATGGTTGTAATCAATTACATTTTACGCTGAACAATTCTGCATAAAAGCATAAACAGTAATAACAGAAAATAAATAAGTTTCACCTGAAAAGGAAACATTAGCCACTCAAAGGGAAATATAATATGTCACTATGTTTACTGTTACTACTAGGAACACTGTGCATATAAGAATGCCTGGCACTTGTGTCAGATTATTATGCTTGATGTCACCTGTATAGATAGAACAGTCTATAGTGTCTTCCTAAAAACAATACTCAACATGATATACCTTAAAAGTCTATCATGTACACCCTTCACTAAAAGTCCCAATTAGTGCACTGTTTTTTTGCAGTAATCAAGCGGCAGGTTTTATAACACTGCCTGCCGCTACCACATGAAATTTTATTTCCTGTAATTGCTTCGCGTAGTGTTTGAAGAAAACTCTTGTAGACTTCCAACCAGTGTAAGCACGCAAGCTTTCAAACGACATTGCCTGAAAGAAATTCAGAGACGAGACAACTTTTCTCGGATCATGACCTGCGGGTGTACTGTCTGGATCCGCTCTGCCTATAAGATAGGTGATTTTCGCCCTTATCTGTTTCAAGGATAACGTTGAACCAGAAGTCTCTCCCCTGAAAAGCTGACCTTCCTTAAAGTCTGAAGTTCCACGAAGATAGACCTTTAGGCATTCCACTGGGCAGAGGGATGCTTCTTCCTTCAGAGGGCAGATTCTCCAGGGACCCCATCTCTTAGTGGGCAGCTCGTTCTTGGCGAGAAACGTCGGGTCCGGAAAGAGATTCAGTTTTCCGCTGTCTGTGAACTGAATGTGGCCATCATCCCTCGAGAGGGCCACTATTTCGCTAACTCTGGCTCCTGAGGCTAGTGCAAGTAAGAATATCACCTTTTGAGTCAAGTCTTTCAGCGAGCAATCTTCATTATTTAGAGTTGATGCTAAGTGAAGAACCTGATCCAAAGACCATTAAATGGGCTTTGGAGGGGCTGCAGGCCGAAGTTTAGCGCAGGCTTTATGAATCTTGTTGAATATTTCATTAGAGAAGTCTACCTGGAAGGCGTATAATATTGGTCTGGCTAGGGCGGATTTACATGTAGTAATCGTATTGGCTGCTAGACCTTGTTCATGAAGATGGATGAAGAAGGACAAACAGAAATCCGTGGAAATCTCCTCAGGTTTCTTCGCCCTGACAAAGGCCACCCATTTCTTCCAGGAAGACTCATATTGTCTTCTGTTGACTTTGACTTGTATTCTTCTAAGAAGTTAATACTGTCTCTAGAAATCCCAAACCGTTTCTTGACCGCTAGGGCGATAAAATAATGAGATGAAGGTTCTGGGTTTTCTTTGATGAAGCGGAGACAGTCATTTTCTGCACTTGCTGAGGCAGAACTGGGTCCGGCAACGGGATCAGCTTCAGGCGTAGTTCCGTTATCAAAGGGAACCAAACGCTGTTGGGCCACTTGTTCTCCACTATTGCTTCCGTCCCATGAAAGGATCTCAGTTTGTCGAGGACTTTCAACAGAAGGTTGGTTGGAGGGAACAGGTAGATCTTGGACCATCTGTTCCAATCTATGGACATTGCATCTGTCGCTTCCGCTAGAGGATCCTCGTACGGGGCTACATACCGGGGTAGCTTCTTGTTGTCGCTCGTTGCGAAGAGGTCTATCTGCAGTCCTGGGACTTTGGGTAATATGAAAGAGAATGATCTTGTGTCTAGAGACTATTCGAACTCTATCGGGTTGATCCTGGATAGAGCGTCCGCCGTCACATTGCGGAACCCTTGAAGGTGGACTGCTGACAAGTGCCATCTCTTCTTCTTGGCTAGACGAAGGATGGCCAATATCACTTGATTTATGTGAGGCGATCTCGAGCCTTGTCGATTTAGGCATTACTACTTCACTATCTAGAACCAAACGGATGTGGATTGAGCAGCAAAGATAGAAAAACTGCCATGGCTTCCAGAAAATTGATGTGGAAGGACTTGAAGAGGGGAGACCAAGTTCCTTGGACTTTCCAATGATGAGAATGACCTCCCCACCCCTATTTCGAGGCGTCCATATGAACGGTGACTGCTGGTGGAGGTGGTTTCAAGGACACCTTGTTTCTTAGGTTCTTGGCATCCGACCATGGCTCTTGTAGTGATCGCAGACGATTTGGTATTGGTCTTTGTAGATCTCTTTCCATTCCATCAAAGAAGAGGAAAGAGATAGCAGGATCAGTCAAGAGACTTCTCCAATCCGACAGGATATCAAGAAGGCAATAGGAGAGAGTGTTGGGGTCCCTCCAGTTTGCCTCAGTGACAGATCCAATATTGAAAGCACAATTAAAAGATGCATCAGGAGTTTGGAGAAACTACGCATCAAACGCTCGAAGAGATCTACAAAGACCGATTCCAAATCGTCTGCAATCACTATGACAAGGCTCGAGATCGCTTCACATAAATCAAGTGATACTGGCCATCCCCCGACTAACGAAGAAGATGAGATGGCACTTGTCAGCAGTCCACCTTCAAGGGTTCTGCAATGTGACAGCGGATGCTCTATCCAGGGTCAACCTGATAGAGTCAGAATGGTCCTTAGACGCAAAATCATTCTCCTTCATATTATGAAAAGTCCCAGGACTGCAGATAGACCTCTTCGCAACGAGCGACAAGAAGAAGCTACCCCGGTATGTAGCCCCGTACGAGGATCCTTTAGCAGAAGCGACAGACGCAATGTCCATAGATTGGAACAGGTGATCCAAGATCTACCTGTTCCCTCCAACCAACCTTCTGCTGAAAGTCCTCGACAAACTGAGATCCTTTCGGGGGATAGCAGCAATAGGGGCCCACAAGTGGCCCAACAGTGTTTGGTTCCCTTTAATAACGGAACTACGCCTGAAGCTGATCCCGTTACCGGACCCAGTTCTGACTCAGCAAGTGCAGAAATTGACTGTCACAGCTTCATCAGAGAAAACCCAAAACCTTCATCTCATGATTTTCTCGCCCTAGCGGTCAAGAAACGGTTCGGGATTTCTAGGGACAGTATTAACTTCTTAGAAGAATACAAGTCAAAGTCAACAAGAAGACAATATGAGTCTTCCTGGAAGAAATGGGTGGCCTTTGTCAGTGCGAAGAAACTTAAGGAGATTTCTACGGATATCTGCTTGTCCTTCTTCATCCATCTTCATGAACAAGGTTTAGCAGCCAACACGATTACTACATGTAAATCTGCCCTAGCCAGACCAATACTATATGCCTTCCAGGTAGACTTTTCTAATGAAATCTTCAACAAGATTCCAAAAGCCTGCACTAAACTTCGGCCCGCAGCTCTTCCAAAGCCCATTTCATGGTCTTTGGTCAAGGTTCTTCATTTAGTATCAACTCTGAACAATGAGGATTGCTCGCTGAAAGACTTGACTCAAAATGTGATATTCTTATTTGCACTAGCCTCAGGAGCCAGAGTTAGTGAAATAGTGGCCCTCTCGAGGGATGATGGCCACAGTCAGTTCACAGACTCCTGAGAACTGAACCTTTTTCCGGATCCGTCGTTTCTCACCAAGAACGAGCTACCCACTAAAAGATGGGGTCCCTGGAGAATCTGCCCTCTGAAGGAAGAAGCATCCCTCTGCCCAGTGGAATGCCTAAAGGTCTATCTTCGTAGAACTTCAGGCTTTAAGGGAAGTCAGCTTTTCAAGGGAGAGACGTTTGGTTCAATATTATACGCATAGCGGATCCAGACAATACACCCACAGGTTATGATCCGAGAAAAGTTGCCTCGTCTGAATTTCTTTCAGACGATGTCGTTTGAAAGCCTTCGGGCTTATACTGGATGGAAGTCATCCAGAGTTTTCTTCAAACACTACGCGAAGCAATTACGGGAAATAAAATTTCATGTGGTTGTGGCAGGCAGTATTATGAAGCCTGCTGCTTGATCACTGCAAAGAACAGTGCACTAATTGGGACTTTTAGTGAAGGGTGTACATGATAGACTCTCAAGACATATCATGCCAAGTATTGTGTTTAGTGATAACACTATAGACTGTTCTCTCTACACAGGTGGCATTAAGCATAATAGACTGACACAAGTGCCAGGCATACTTATATGCACAGTGTTCCTAGTAACAACAGGATACATAGCGAAATTTTATATTTCCCTTAGAGTGGCTAATGTTTTCCTTTTCAGGTGAAACTTATTTTAATTCTGTTATTACTATTTAGGCTTTTATGCAGAATTGTTCTGCATAAGATGTAATTGAATACCTCCATGATTTCTATTTTTATAAACAATAGAAGGAATCTTTGCGTCTCTTTCGCCTCAAACATTCTAGATTAAGAATAAAGTCAGAGCATCCTTGATTCTTTTAATATTTAAGAAATTATTGGGGAACTAAGGTTAAGACTGTTCCAAGCAAACAGGTAAGAACTGGTTGTACTAAACTGTTTATTTTACTGAACTAAGGTTTCCTACACGTATGTAAACCTGTCTCTCTCTTTATATCCAGACTTGGGAGGTATCAGTAACCTATACAGAGATATACTATCTAAGTACAAACTCTACTTTATGTATATGATGACACTTAATATACAAACTGTTTGCTAGATTGTTCCTTGAACTCACAATCCTCAGGTTTTTTCCTAGAGTCTACCCAGACTCTTTCCTGTAGGGGGCAGGAAGAACTGACATAGTTTAAGATCAGTTAATTGATGTATAACGGTTACATTAAGTGTCGCTAGGTCTAGAAGACCAAATAGGAAATATTTATCTTGAGATAACGGCACTATTGAAAATCCACAGATACATTAATGCTCTGGTAAACTTCCAGCAGGACGACATGGCCTGAGCCCAAAAAATGGATTTTGAAGAGAAGCGAAAAATCTATTTTTGGGTGAGGTAGCCATGTCGTCCTGATGGACCCACCCTCTTTTTGACAAAAGGATAATGAATCCCTCCCTATGGTACTGTATCTGCAACACCTACAAAGCTACAAAGAATGGCTTGGTGGCGCCTCGCGGTGGCGATTTGGCGCACTATTTACAGTACAGTAGGAATGTCGAGAGCGTTGTTCTTTAACGACTCTTCTATATTCTTGCCACTTTTTCCCCTTCAAAGCGGAAATGCTATTGGGGGTGTAGATGGCTATGAGACGTGTCAAGAATACGTCCTCTGATATTACGCGATATCCCTTTTTAGATTTTAAGGGATATTCGCTCCAGGAGTTAGAATTCTGGATACCTTTGGTAATTTCTCTGGGATATATCAATGTAGTTCAAATATACCTAGGAAGCTACTAATGAAGGAATTTCCATCAGGACAACATGGCTACCTCACCCAAAAATGGATTTTTCGCTTCGCTTCAAAATCCGTTAAGTATTTGGTGAAATTCTCAGATTTCAGTATACATATTTTAATTAATATTTTAATTAATATTAGCTTGGATAGAGTAAGCTAGAAAGTAGGAAAGACACCTACTTGTGTTTCCTGCCCAGCCCATTGCTATGACCCCCTCCAATATTGAACCATAGATTCATAATGAATTCGAAGGGGAAGATAATATCCTTAGATATAAAGTGTCTTCTTAATACAATCTTCCATGTTCAATATAGGGGATTAAATTAATGGGTAATAACCATTAATTGGTAGGGAGAATCACTCCCTAAATGTGATGGTCTCACAATTGGCTGCCCATGAAGCACTTGTAGGTTGAAAAACTTTTGGGCTACAGCACTGACTGGCGGCGGCATGTCGCCAGTATTGCCGGGCTTGCCGGCATTTTCCGGGTCTGCCGGCACATGCCGGGCCTGCCGACACACGCCGGACTTGCCGGCATATGCCGGGCCTATTCTGGGCTATTTGAAAGCAGATACTGTCTTCAAAGTAAGTGGGCGGCAGGTCTGCAGTTGCCGCTCTGCCCACCAGCAGCCGAAGGATCCCTCTATCAAGTAGGACCCGGCGGCAACCGGCAGCAATTAAATAAACTTTGGGTGGCCGACTGCCGGCCGACAACTCAGTTGCCGGCAGCCGGTCATAGTATGTTCATTGTCATTGGGTTGTCGATCAGCGACACCCATGGTAAGTGGCGGCAGAGTAACTGCCGGCCGACAGACACCCAACATGGCCGACAACAGCTACTAGCTGCCGGCGGCCGGCCCAGTATATGGAAAGGCAGAGAGAAAGAGAGGATGGAGGACGGCAAAGGCTCAACCTTGCCGGCTTACATCCCGAAAGAGGGTGCAGGTGGAAGGGGGAATTATATTCGGGCTTCCACTCAACCATTTCCCAGTCCAAGGGAGGACTGGAGAGCACACTTAAGGATATGAGGGTACCTTCCGGCAGCTGGCCCAGCCGGCAGCAGACAGCGAAGCTCAGGCTAATTCAATAGATTACCCTTAGGGTCAAATGTAGAACAACGGCCAGGAAGGGTGATGGTTCATCCAACACAAAAGAGACAGTGGGGAAGGGGTAAAAGTCCTATAAGATATTCGTTAGTTTCAGTATCTTGTGACCGGTAAAAACCGCATTATAATATATTGTCGTTTTTAGGTCTACATTTAGAATATAATAATTCCTCATATTTACAACTACGCCTCCCCCTCCCCAACCACAAATATTGGCTACACCTATGCCCAGTGCAGTAAAGTCTCCAATATTACGTGTTTAGGGCATTACCTAACTTGAAGGATTCTGATCTCATAAAGTAACCTCAAGTAGGAGAAATCATTTCCCCAGGTTGGGTTAGTCAAGTGAGAAAGTGGCCATAGGACACAAACTCACAGAGAACAGAATCTCGTACCAGAGATCTTAGACAAGGAAGAAATCATTTCTTCAGTCTAAGATCTACTAGTACAGGACTGTCTGCTAGACCGAGGAAGGAGGAATTGATATACAAGAACCTCCAGTATGGCCTAGAGAGGTCTAGCCTCCTGAACAACAACTTAACCTGACTTGGGAAGTCATTTCACCAAGACAGTAGGATGCCTAACACAGACTTTACTCTGATGTCCCGTTCTCAACTCAAAAACCGTGTCAGTGGTTAAGAGAATGAAACGAAACACCCCAATAAATTTTGCCAGAACACAGTTCACAGCAAAGTTAACTGAGGATAGCCTAAGCTGATCAGAGGGAAGGAGAATTGCTCTTAGATCTCGTTAGAGATAGTATCGACTTAAAAGGTATAGGAGGTGTCAGTCTCCCCTTAAAAGACAATACAAGAGCAATAAGGGACATGTAAGAAAGTATACTAAGGCCTCTAGGCTATTAAGTCTAGGAGTATAGAGAATCGTTCACCGAAACTCTCTTGTATACTATCTTGGAAGAGGAAAATGTTATGCAGTAATATCTTAATTGTATAAAATATTGCCTGAGCTTCAATAAAACTTTACCAGGAAGGTTATATCATGCATGAAGTGTGTAGGTGCCTAGGCTAGGAAGCCTAGCACTCGTGAGGCTCGATCATAAATAGCCAAATCCGTGACAACAATGACATAATATAAAAATCCTAAATAGCTAAAGTTATTAAAGCGAATAATGCCGGGAAATCGTTCTTGCTAACTAATTGAACAAGAAGAACGAGTGCGTCCATGACGCCATCCGGCTGGCAACAGCTCTTGTTACATTAATTACGATTTCAATCGAAGAGCAAAACTGGCAAGAGCTTACATTTACACAGTTCAAAGATAGTAATTAACTTTCCAGAAGCTGATGAGGCTGGTGAAGACATCATAGCGACGAAATACTTCCAAAATAGCGAGAGATAACACAGGATAAACATCGGTCAGCAAAGCTACAAGGGAAAGAATGGCTTGGTGGCGCCTCACGGTGGCGATTCGGCTCACTATTTACAGTACAGTAGGAGTGTCGATAGCATCGCCTCTTTAACGACTCTCCTATATTCTTGCCACTTTTTCCCCTTCGAAGCGGAAACGCTATTGGGGGTGTAGATAGCTATGAGACGTGTCAAGAATATGTCCTCTAATATTATGCGATATCCCTTTTTTAAATTTTAAGGGATATTCGCTCCAGGAGTTAGCATTCTGGATAACTTTGGTAAATTCTCTGGGATATATCACTGTAGTCAAATATACCTAGGAAGCTACTAATGAATGAACTTCCATCAGGACGACATGGTCTGAGCCCAAAAAAATTCTAGAGGAAACGGCCGAGGCCGTAAACGCTAGGATTGGCAGTCCCTCTGCATGTCCACCAGTGGGGGGATGCCTACAAAGTTGCGGGACAAGGTGGCAGCAACTCGGGGCAGATACCTGGATAATTTCCGTGATCGGTCAGGGTTATCGCATCCCGTTCATAACATCTCTACCTCCCCTTATAGCGAATCCAGTGTCATTGAGCTCCCTTACCATGGGATCGGTAAGGGGGCAGGCCCTCGGGGCAGAAGTCGAGACCATGTTGAAGAAGGACGCTCTCCAAGAGGTAGTGGACGGGTCCCCAGGCTTCTACAGTCGACTCTTTCTTGTAAAGAAGGCGTCTGGAGGCTGGAGACCAGTCATCGACCTCTCAACCCTGAACGGATATGTCAAACAAACACCGTTCAGCATGGAGACGGCAGACACGGTCAGACTTGCAGTGAGACCACAAGACTTCATGTGTACACTGGACCTGAAGGACGCGTACTTCCAGATCCCAGTCCATCCGTCTTCAAGGAAGTACTTAAGATTTTGCCTAGACGACAAGATCTACCAGTTCAAGGTGCTGTGCTTCGGTCTCTCCACAGCTCCTCAGGGGTTCACCAGAGTGTTCACCCTGATATCATTGTGGGCTCACAGGATCGGCATCTGTCTCCTTCATTACCTGGACGACTGGCTGATCCTAGCAGACTCGGAGGCAACCCTTCTTCGCCACCGAGACAAGCTTCTTGAACTTTGCCAGGATCTAGGGATCATGGTAAATCTCGAGAAGTCCTCTCTGCAGCCCTCTCAGAAACTGGTATACCTAGGCATGGTCATAGACACCAATCTCCACAAAGCCTTCCCATCAGACGACAGGATAGCAAGGCTGAGGAAGGTCGCAAAACCTTTCCTCAAACGAGAAGAACTTCCAGCCCAAGCGTGGTTACGTCTCCTTGGCCATCTCTCCTCCCTGGCCCGTCTGGTTCTCAACGGTCGCCTCAGAATGAGATCTCTCCAGTGGCGACTCAAGACCCGGTGGAATCAAGGACACGATTCCCCGGACACTCTGATCCCTATGGGTCATGCGGAACAGACGGATCTCCAGTGGTGGGTGGCAGACGAGAAACTACGAAAGGGAGTGGATATTCTTGTCCTTCCCCCGGATTTGATGTTGTTTTTAGACGCATCAAAGAAAGGGTGGGGGGCCCACGTTCTGAACCACAGGACCTCAGGCCTGTGGTCAGAATCAGAAAAATACCTTCACATAAACCTGCTAGAAATGAAGGCCGTATTCTTGGCACTTCAGAGGTTCCATCAGGTCCTGGCTGGTCACTCTGTGGTGGTGATGAGTGACAACACCACAGTGGTGGCTTATATCAACAAGCAGGGAGGTACCTTTTCAGAACACCTATCCCATCTTGCAGTAGAGATACTGGGATGGTCCGAAGTCCACTCGATCACACTAGCGGCTCGCTTCATTCCAGGCAAAAGGAATGTGCTCGCCGACAGTCTGAGCAGAGCGACGCAGATAGTGAGTACCGAGTGGTCTTTGGATCGTCAAGTAGCCAAGTCCTGACTTTGTGGGGTTCCCCGATTGTGGATCTGTTTGCTACAGTGTTGAACTTCAAGCTCCTGTTCTACTGCTCCCCAGTCCCGGACCCCAAGGCTCACTGGCAAGATGCCTTCCAACAACGGTGGGACAACATCGATGTGTACGCCTTTCCCACGTTCTGTCTGATGAGGAGGGTGCTCAGCAAGACCAGAATATCGGTCAATCTATCAATGACCCTGATAGCTCTGCTATGGCATCATGCAGAATGGTTCCCGGACCTTCTGCAGTTCCTTACGGAGCTTCCGAGAGAACTCCCTCCACGTCACGAGCTACTCAAACAACCACACTCCAACATCTTCCACAAAGCCGTAGCTTCGCTTTGACTTCACGCCTGGAGACTATCCAGCATCTCCTCACTGAGAGAGAATTTTCGCAGCAAGTTGCGAATAGGATGTCTGGACACCTGCGCAAGTCATCCGCAGGGGTCTACCATGCGAACTGGCGAGTTTTCTGTGGTTGGTGTCGTGGAAGGGGTATCTCTCCACTAGATGCCACTATTCCCGCAATAGCGGAGTTCCTCGTGTATTTACGGGAGGAAATGCGCCTTTCAGTCTCGGCAGTGAAAGGCTATCGCTCAGCCTTAAGTCTAGCCTTCAGGCTCAAAGGAGTGGACATTTCTTCCTCGCTGGAACTTTCTCTACTCATACGAAGTTATGAACTTACCTGCCCTCAGTTTGAAGTGAGACCTCGTCCATGGAACGTGGTTTGAGTTCTCAGGTCTCTGAAGAGACCTTCCTACGAACCATTACGCCAGGCTTCAGATCACCACCTTACTTGGAAGACGGTGTTCCTGCTAGCCTTGGCTTCGGCCAAGCGAGTCAGCGAACTACATGGTCTCTCATACGACATCACCCATTCAAGGGGATGGGGGGAGGTAACGTTCAGGTTCGTCCCTGAGTTTGTTGCCAAGACTCAGAATCCGGGAGTGCCGGACCCTTGGTTCGACTCTTTCCAGGTTTCGAGTCTTCGTTCTGTAACAGATGACCCAGACCATCTCCTACTGTGCCCAGTAAGGGGTCTGAGGTTGTATCTTAAAAGAACAGCTGCAGTTCGTCCCCAAGTGAAAGCCTTGTTTGTGAGCATTGGGAAAACAAAGAGGAGGGTCACCAGGAATACCATCTCAGCCTGGATTTGCAAGGTAATACACCTGGCCTTGAATCCTGACCCTTCTCCGTCACGTCGCCCTAGAGCACATGATGTCAGGGGCATAGCTACGTCCCTGGCCTTCAAGAAAAATTATTCAGTGACACAGGTCCTGCAAGCTGGGGTGTGGAAGTGTCAGACCACCTTCACAGCCCACTACCTGCAAGACGTGATACACAGGAGGCTTGATACGTTCTCTATCGGCCCTGTGGTGGCTGCACAACAGCTGGTCTAACCTCAGGCTCCTTAATGGACAAGTAGCAGAAGGTTAAGGGCATTATTACCCAGTTTTAGTCTGCGTGAAGGAAAAGATCTGTCTGGCCCTTATTCTTTTCTTCATCCTCTCCTCCCTTGGAGAAAACAGCATCCTGGGTTCTCTGCATAGCTGACCTCAAACCACTGCAGGTAAACCATGCTTCCTTGTGTTCCTAAGTATTAAGTGTAATACTGTCATGTCCCCATACCCTGACGAGGTGGTATTGGCAGAGTCCTAGCCTAGAATTCCATCTGAAGAACTCCTGGTCAACTTCCTAGGACGAGTCACTTCTCCACCTTCACACACAGCTTACGTAGGCCGCAGCAGTTTCACAGCATGCTAGCGAGGCGTAGGGACTCCTTATTTCCTGAGTACTTACACACTCGAATATGGAGTCCCCGGGCAAAGCCAAAGCCAGTATGGCAGGGACTTACCGCCCTTCCTAAGGATTGAGTCACCCTATGTAAATAGCGTGGTTTGTATTTCAGTAACGGAACAAATGACAAATTCGGAGATAATTTGTATTTTTCCTAACTATACAAACCTTAGCTATTTACACATATTTGCCCGCCAGCCCTCTCCCCCGGGATAAGTCCTACCTCTAAGCAAAGTGAAGCATTCACTAGTGTGTATGAGTGGGGGGGGGGGTGTTAGCAAGCTACCCCTCCCTACCCCCCGCTAACTAGCGGTGGGGTAGTAAACCTTCGTTAAAATTCTAATGGCTCGTCATTCAGCTACGCCGAAGTAATTACCCTATGTAAATAGCTAAGGTTTGTATAGTTAGGAAAAATATAAATTATCTACGTATTTGTCATGTTAATTCATTAAGCCATTTATTAGAAATAAATGTTTATTAGAATGTAATTGCGTCCTAATTCACCCGACAATTGCATGTTTAAGTTGCCAGAGTTCTTTGACTTACTGATGTAAGTATATTTCATATCATTGTATGTTTGCAAACAATGGATATAATGGACACTGATACTGGTTCGGCAATATATACAAACCATGAGACTGTATATTCAGTGTATACTTATGTTTGTTCATACAATATATGCTAACCTTGAGGCCCCTTTTCTACCGCCTAGAATGACTCTTCCCTGTAGGGGACAGGAAGCACTAACATCGTTTATGATTAGTAATGATGACGGATAACGGTAACGTCATTTGTCTAAAATGGTCCAAATGACCATAGAAATATTGTCCCAAGGTTAAGGCACTGATGAAAATCCACAGATACATTAATTCTCTGGTTTGCTTCCATCAGGACGACATGGCTTGAGCCCAAAAAACGGATTTTGAGCGAAGCGAAAAATCTACTTTTGAGTGAGATGGCCATGTCGTCCTGATGGACCCACCCTTCTTTTCTAAAGAAAAGATCTTCACAGTATCCCTCCCAAACTACTGTATCTGTAGCACCATTCTCAATGCTACAAGGAATGTCCGCTATATTGGATATGGCACTGTTGTGATACTCAATAGTAGTATGGGAACTAGGGTAACCTTGATACGGCTCCCCTTCTAATCCTGCCACTTTCCCCCTCGAAGCATAAATGCTATTCTGGGTGCAGATTGCTATGTGGCGTGTCAAGAATACGTCTCCTGGTATTATGCGATATCCTTGAGAGAAATTTAAGGATATTCGTGCCTGGAGTTAGAATTCTGGACACCTAAAGGTAAATTCTCTGGGAATATCACTGTAGTCAAATATCCCGTAGGAAGCTACTCTTAGGAACCTTCAAAATCGGTTGTGTAGGCCGCGGACCTTGCGTAGCAAGGTTTTAGTGAGGCGCAGCGACTCCTTACTTTGAGTACTAACATACTCAGATAAGGAGCCCGCGGGTAAAGCCAAAAGCCAGATTGGCAGGGACGACCACCCTTCCTAATTGGTGAGTCACCCCTAAATAAATAGCGTAGGTCTGTATTCCAGTTACGGAACAAATGACAAATTCGTAGATAATTTGTATTGTTCCTAACGATACAAACCTTAGCTATTTATACAAACTTGCTCCCCAGCCCTATCCCCCGTGAAGTCCTACCTCCAAGCAAAGTGAGCTAAATCACCGGTGTGTGAGTGGGAGTGGTAGCAAGCTAACCCCCTTACCCCATTACCCCCTGCTAACTAGCGGTGTGGGTAGTTAATCCTCACTAAATTTTAATGGCTCGTCATTTCAGCTTTGTAGAAAGTAATACCCCTAAATAAATAGCTACGGTTTGTATCGTTAGGAAAAATACAAATTTTCTACGAATTTGTCATGTTACCAAACAATTCTTCACTCAAGGGGTTGCTGCACTATCATTGTTCAGTGGCCACTTTCCTCTAGTTAAGGTAGAAGAGACTCTTTAGCTATGATAAGCAGCTCTTCTAGGAGGATACTCCAAAATCAAACCATTATTCTTTAGTCTTGGGTAGTGCCATTGCCTCTGTACCAAAGTCCTCCACTGTCTTGGGGTGAGTTCTTTTGCTTAAGGGTACACTTGGGCACACTATTTTTCCTTTTTTATCTTATTCTTGTTTTCTTAACGTTTTTATAGTTTATATAGGAGATATTTATTTTAATGTTACTGTTCTTGAAATATTTTATTATTCTTTGTTTCCTTTCCATATTGGGTTACTTTCCCTGTTGGAGCCCCTGGGCTTATAGCATCCTGCTTTTTCACCTAGGTTTGTAGCTTAGCAAGTAATAATAATAACAATTTGTTGCCCGAATGCCCCACTTAAAGCACCTTAAGAAATAGATTTCTGTTTGAGGCTCGAGGTGAGGATGGCAGGTTCATCCTTGCTAAAATTCTTGGACAGGATGTGTTTGCCAGCAGTATTTTCAGATTTATTTCCGAAGCAGGCCTTCTGAAATCTATTTAAATTCTATAAGGACATCTTTCCTTTATAAACACTTCTCAATTAATAAAAACAGAGGTTACACTGCCCAATCTCGCTAAAACTCATGGATAAAGTACTTAACTTCGATGGGGTATCATGGGAATCGGCCATCGATTATAAAATAATGATAAATCCAAGGGTAAACACAAGAAAAAAAAACATGTTGGACTTAATAACAACAAGTGCTATAAAGGAGTGATGTCACTGGCGTGGGTTGGGTTAGTGGTAATAGTGTTGAACGGCACCTCGCTGTGGCGGGGATTTTGAAGAGGAGATATCTAAATAGCGCGAGACCTCTGGTTGTGAATTATCACGCCCCAGTATTTTATACCGACATCTTATATAGGTGAGCGAGCTGGGTTCAACCTGGCATTCCTATGCTTTTTTTCTCTGGTAATATATAGCAGTTATATTCCTTAGAAATAGTGCTCTAGGAGTATTTCACTGCGCGGCACAGGTCGGAGCCCAGAAATACTGTTGTCAATGACCTCCGATGTCAGGATGCCATAGAATTCTAAATTAATCAATCGGTCCGTGAATGGTGCAGCCGATGACCCATGACTCCAAGCATCAGATCTTCATCTGACCTTGAAGACAGTTTTCCTGCTAGCATTGGCTATGGCCAACAGAGTCTGCAAACTCCACTGTCTTTCTTGCAACATCTTCCATTTAAGGCAATTGGGAAAGGTAATGCTCTACTTCATCCATGAACTTGTCACCAAGACTCATAATCTGAAGTAGCGGATCCTAGCTTCGGGCCCTTCCGGATTGGGAGTCTTTGTAATGTAACCAATGATCCAGATCAACTGCTACTTTGTCAAGGGAGGAGTTTGAGGTTGCACCCCAAGATAACTGCAGGAGCTCGCACCCAAGTATCAGCATGCTTTGTCAGGATGGGGAAGGTCAAGATGAGAATCACAAAGAAAGCGATCTCTACTGGGATATGCAAGGTCATAGACCGATCATTGAATCCTGGTCCTTCTCCACAAACGCAACGACCCAGAGCTCAAGACGTCAGGGGCATAGATTCGTCCCTAGCGTTCAAGAAAACTACTCTATGACGCAGGTCCTACAAGCAGGTGTGTGAAAGCATCAGACGACCTTCACCGCCCATTTCCTGCAAGACGTGACCCACAGGAACATGGAGACATTCTCCATTGGCCCTGTGGTGGCTACACAACAAATGGTTTAAACACCTCGGGCTCTTTGATGGACAAGTAGCAGATGGTGGAGGGCAGAGTTAGCCAGGATTGAATGGCTCTTTCTTTATTGCATCTTCCCCTGTCTGGAGGTATAGCACCTACGGTACACTGCAAGCTAGCCTCCTATATCTGCAGGTAAAACCATTTCCCTTGTGTAACCTGGTATAGAGATACAGTGATGCCTCGCAACACGAAATTAATTGGTTCCGTAAGGGCTTTCGTAAATTGATTTTTTCGTGTAGCCTAATTCATTCCAGACCCTAGAAAAACACCACATTAAATGATTATAAAAAGGATATGCACCCTATTTAATAATAAATTAACATTGATAATCTGAAAAAGCTGTGTTTAATTAGAGCAAACAGTAAAAATACAGTAACAAAAATTAGGAACCTTACCTTTGGAGTAAGGCGATGTCCAAGAGCAAAGTGCGGGGCGGTAGAGGAGGATGAAAACGGAGGAAAACGTTTACGTACAAGTGGCAGAAAACGTAAACACTTAACTTTACAAAACAAATTTATAAATGAAAGAAAACATTAACACTTAATTTTAGGAAACGCATCTACAAATGGCAGGAAATATTAACACTTAACTTTTCGATAAACTTCAAATAAAATTTCTTTTTTTTTTCCTTTTTCTATTTTTTCTTTTTTTACTTTACGTTTTTTATTTTCTAAGTTTAATTACACTATGTATTTTCTTCTTCACTGTTACCTTTTCGTTTCTTAGCTGGCGCTTGCTCTGCTTCTGCCAAAGCCCTTTTACTAAAATATTCATCCAAAGAATCTTGTTTCTGCCTGCTTCTTAAAATTTTCCTGAAATAACTCGGGCAAACTTCATTACAGTACTCAAGCGCAAGACCTGTGAAAATTTTTTCTGGGTGTCTCTTTTCTACGAGACCCACCATTTTAAAGTAGCTATCTAGACCCTCTTTAATTTCTGCTGTTGTCAGTGGGTCATCCTCCTCGCCCTCCCTGTACTCTTCCTGAACGATGTTCACTCGCATGGCCTCCAACTCCTTCAGGTCATCCGTCGTAAGTTCCTCTTGGTGCTCCTAGATAAGCTCATTGATGTCAGCCTCATCAACTTCCAGACCCATGGACTTCCCGAGCGTAACGATCTCGGCAACTTCAGATTGAGCAACAGGTTCAGGATCTTCAACATTTTCTGAATCGTATTCAATTTGGTCTGCGTGAAAGCCCTCAAAATCTCGTACAGAGACGGCATCAGGCCACAGCTTTCAAGCAGAGTTCAAGGTGTACCTCGAAACCTCCTGCCAAGCTTGATCGATCATTTCGAGGCATATGACAATATTAAAATGCTCCTTCTAAAATTGACGAAGGGTGAGGTTTGTGCTCTCAATGATCATGAAACATCTCTTGAAGAGATATTTTGTATAAAGCTTCTTGAAGTTTGAAATCACTTGCTGGTCCATGGGCTGGAGGAGAGGGGTGTTGTTTGGTTGAAGATATAGAATCTTGATGAAGGAGTATTGTGCTGCAAAATCTTTATGAAGGGAAGGAGGGTGAGCAGGGGCATTGTCCAGCACCAGCAGGCATTTCATAGGAGGCGCTTCTCTTCCAAATACTTTTTCACAGCTGGCCCAAAACAAATATTTATCCACTCAATAAACAATTGTCTTGTCACCCAGGCTTTTCCATTAGACCTCCACAAGTTTAGATATTTCTTAGTGACTTTGTGGGTCTTGAAGGCTCGAGGAGTATCGGAGTGATACACCAGCAGGGGTTTCATCTTGCAATCCCCAAGGGCATTTGCACAGAGTGCAAGGGTAAGCCTGTCCTTCATAGGCTTATGCCCAGGTAGCCTCTTTTCTTCTGCTGTGATGTACGTTCGACGAGGTATTTTTTTTTCCAAAAAAGCCCAGTCTCGTCGCAATTGAAGACTTGCTGGGGACTGTAGCCTTCCCGGACAGTCAACTCGTCAAATGTCTTAACAAAGGCTTCAGCAGCTTTCGTGTCTGAGCTTGCAGCCTCCCCATGATGCACCACTGAATGAATGCCTGAGAGTCTCTTAAATTTTTTGAACCACCCATGAGAAGTCTTGAATTCTGGTGGTTCCTGCTTCAGTGTTCCTTCTCCTGCATCAGCTTTGGCCTGAGCAAGCATGAGATCACCGAAAATGGCGCTGGCTTTCTGGCAGGTTATCGCTTCGGTGATAGTGTCTCCAGCCATTTCTTTGTCCTTTATCCAGACAAGCAGCAGAATCTCCATCTCATCGTGGACGTGGCTCCTCTTGCTAGAGAAAACAGTCACGCCCTTAGAAGGTGTTGCTGCTTTGATAGCTTCCTTCTGCTTCAGTATTGTTCCTATCGTAGACGGATTTCGGCCATATTCCTTCGCTAGCACACTTAACCGCATACCAACCCTGTATTTCTTGATCATTTCCACCATCATCAACGGGGAAAGCATCATCCTCTTCTTTCCCGTGACATCAGCGACTTTCTTGGGACCCATGGCTAATAATGTATTGTAAGTATCACACACGATAACAGTACGTACTGTAAAATTGTTACGAAAGGGAAATCACAAACACTAAGTCAAAGCGTACGATACCGCTGCCGGAACGAAAAGATATAGGAACACAATGCGTAGATGCACGATGGGATACAGTACAGTAGATGCCAACCAACAGGAAACATTTTTCGTGATCCGAGCCGTAAAATTCTTCGCATCTCTTTTCGTAAAATTAAGGGATTTTGACGAAGGAAAAATCTATTTCTGGGCGAGAGACCTGTGCTGCTCAGTAAAATGCTCCTTTAGCATCATTTCTAAGGTATATAACTGCTATGCATTACCAGAGAAAAAAGTTGCATAGGAATGCCAGGGTTGAACCCAGCTAGCTCACCTAAATAGGTGTCAGCATATAACTGGGGCATGTAAAACCACAATCAGAGGTCTCTTGCCATTTAGATATCTCCTCTTCAATATCCCCGTTACAGCAAGGTGCCATTCTACACCCACTACTGAATGCTACTACCACCATCTCAACCCACGCCAACTACGTCACTCCTCATAGCACCCAAGCTTGGGTCCATTCTGGGAGGGAAGTAGAGGGAGGGTTCACTGGGCGGCACAGGTCTCTCGCCCAGAAATAGATTTTTCCTTCGTCAAAATCCCTTTTCTGGGCTCCACCTGTGCCGCTCCGTGAAATAGTACAAGAGAAATGGTCCCAAAGCTTGGAACTAACACCTGAGAGGAAAGTAAATTAAAGTCAAAATATCAAAAACATGGTTTAATACAAATAGAAAATAGGAAATACTAAGTAATCCAGTGAATTGAGTAATTCCTTACCATAGAGGATAAATGGATAAGTTAATAAATTGCAGCAATAATTCCAAACTATGGAAGTACAAAAGAAAATGCAATGTAAAATAATAAACTGTAAGATCAAATGATAATTTACAATCCTGAGGGTATATACAAACAAAATTCAACTCGTGGAAGAGTAAGGCTATTTACAGACATGATAATATAAGAGTGCACCATTAGGGTGCAGCTCAGGTGAAAAACAAAACCAAAACTAAAGTAGGGACAATAAGTAAGGCAGGTAGAAGGAAGGAGAATGGAGCAAGACCTTGTGATTATGAATCATTACTTTCAGGAGGAACCACATTCCCTGCTGCCACTGTTGCAAATTTTAGGGCTTCCAAAGGTTTTAAATAGTGGCGTTTAAAAACTGTTGGAGACTTCCAGCCTGTATATTTCGTAAGTTCATCAAAATTCATATGGTGAAAGTAATTGATAGATGTAGCTACAGCTCGTATATCATGAACGTGAGGGAATGATTCAGGTTTAGCCTGTTTAATGAAATACAGAATCTGCTGTCTGATTCCTTTCAGGGTGATGTTTCCTCCATTTTCTCTAATGAATAAGGAAGGGCCCTGAGGACTTAATGGAAGTTCTATTTAGATAAGCTTTCAGAATGTTTACTGGACATAAAGATGGATCCTGAGGAAGTGGAACAATCTCCCAGGGGGACCATCTGTTCTGGGGGTCCTCATTTTTTGCTAAGAACCTTTGGTCAAGGGAAAGTAGGACCTCCCCTGACGAGAGAAATTCAATATGACCTGGATCTCTAGTCAGGGCTGAAAGTTCTGATATTCTGGCGCCAGAAGCTAGGCTCATTAGGAACAAGGTTTTCCTTAATAATGGAATGTAATTACAAGACTCGTTACGAGTGTCAGAAGCCAACTTAAGTACGTCATTCAGAAACCAGGAAACTGAGCTAGGGCGAGTTGATGGTTTCAATCTGGCGCAGGCTCTGGGGATTGATGAGAAGTATGAATCTGTAAGGTCAATATTAAAACCAATTTGGAAAATCTTTTTCAAGGCTGATTTAATTGTGGTAATAGTACTGGCTGCTAGGCCTGATTCAAATAGAATTCTAAAGAAGGTTACTGTCAGATTCATAGTCATCATCTCAACCTTTGAGTCCCTTAAAAACTTTGCGAGTTTCTTAACAGCCGAATCATACTGCCGGAGGATGGATTCCCTTTTATCTGATTCTAAAAATAGGGTATTTTGAGGATCAATATCTGCCCCTCTCTGAGCTGCAAACTTCATAAAGTCCATAAAGTTAGGGCACTCTGAATTTTTGAGGAAGCTAACACATTGCGAGTTTGTACTACTTGTATTGGATTGGGTATCTGTCGAGGGTGGAGACCCAGTTCCACCAGCAGGGGAAACCAGTTGCTCTTGGGCCAGTTGGGGGCTAGTAGAGCAACCTGGCCTTTGAAAGTTCTGAGTTTTTCTAACACTTTCATCAACAGATTTATTGGTGGGAATAGGTAAATTCTCTCCCAAGTGTTCCAGTCCAATGACATTGCGTCTGTGGCGTAAGCCCGAGGGTCCAGGTTGGGGGCTACGTAGCACTCTAGTTTGTGGTTGGACTCTTTTGCAAACAGGTCTATCTGGAGACCCGGAACCTGAGATAGAATCCACTTGAATGACTAAAGTCCAGTGACCACTCCGACTTCAGCGGAGTTGTCCTCGAAAGTGCGTCTGCCACTACATTTCGTACTCCCGCTAGATGAACTGCTGACAGATGCCACTGGTTCGATGCTGCCATGGAGAATATTGCTAACATAATATGGTTTATGTGGCCTGACTTGGAACCTCCTCTGTTTATGCAGTGGACTATAACTTCACTGTCTAGAACCAATCTGATATGTTGGTTCTTGGCTGGGGCCAGTTGTTTTTGGGTTAAGAATACCGCCATGGCCTCTAAGACATTGATATGAAGTTGGCGGAATATTGTCGACCATAGTCACTGGACTTTCCTGTACTGGGAGTATCCCCCCCCCAGCCTGTTGAGGCGTCTGTGTGAATGACCAGTTATGGAGTTGGATATTAAATGGATCGGATTTTGCCAGATTTTTTACCTTTGTCCATGGCTGAAGTCTTTTCCTCAGAATTGGCGGAAGTCGAGCTCTTTCGTCCCGATACTTCTTGTTTGCCCTGGAGCGCCATACTCGGTTTATATCTTTTAGTCTGGCCTTCAGTAATACATCTGTTACCGAGGCAAACTGGAGGGCACCCAGGATTCTCTCTTGATTTCTCCTGGACGTCAATTTGTCCTTGAGAAAACGTTTTGTGTTCTTTGCTATTTCTGTCCTCTTGGCTGTTGGGAGACGTAGCGTGTGGGAACGCAGATCCCATTGTAATCCCAGCCATTGAAACTTGGTCTCCGGGACTAGGCGAGATTTCTCAAAGTTGATCTGGAACCCCAACTGTTATAGGAATTTTATCACTTTGTTTGTTGCCGTGAGGCAGTTCTCGACTCTGTTTGACCAAATGAGCCAGTCGTTTAGGTAAGCTACTATTTGAATTCCTTGGGTTCGTAATTCTTGGATTACCGTCTCTGCCAGTTTGGTGAATATCCTGGGTGATATGTTGAGTCCGAATGGCATTACTTTGAAAGCATAAGCTTGGTTGCCTAGTTTGAAGCCTAGAAACGGACGAAAATGCCTTGCTATCGGAACGTGATAGTAAGCGTCTGTAAGATCTATAGAGGTGGTGACGGACCCACGGGGAAGTAAGGTCTGCACCTGAGAGACGGTTAGCATGTGAAACTTGTCGCATCGAATGTAAGAATTCAGATGAAACAGGTCCAAGATTACTCTTCGCTTGTCTGAGTCTTTCTTTTGCACGCTGATCAATCGACCTTAAAATTTCAAGTGATTTACCTCTTTGATTGCATTCTTTTGTAATAGATCGTTTGCATATAAGACTAGCTCCTCCGTTGGATGTTGATGGAAAGTGGTTGGTGGAGGGGGCCCTTCTATCCAACTCCACCCCAGACCTTTGGAAATTATGCTGAAAGCCCAATTGCTGAAGTCAACGGTTTCGAAAGATGTTAAGTCTTCCCCCTACCCGAGAATTCTCAATGATTCGCTGCGGATTTACCTCCTCGGCCTCCGCGTAATCCTCGGCCTCGAGAATAGATCCTTCCACTACCCCTGTTGGGAAAAGTTCCTCTCGCACCAGTGCCTCTGGCGCGTTGGTAACCCTGGAACGCACCCTGGGTTTCATAGCTGGGGTTAAAGGCTGGGGAAGTAGCATAAGAGGTAGTTGCTACCTGGGACTGAGGAACCAACACGTATTGCTGTTGGGGTTGTCCTTTCGAAGTGGAGGGTTGACTCCCTTGTGTTACCGGGATGGTCTGAACTAATTGTTGTGACTGCCAGTTTTGGAAGGATTGGAAAAGTCTCGGTCTCTTCCTACCTCGAGATTGGTTGCTAGCAGGTTCGAACTTGCGTTTGGGGACTAGATCCCACCGAACCTTGAGGCTCTGATTGACTCGAGCAGCCTCGCTGAGGACGTTGTTGACTAGATCCTCAGGGAATAAGTCAGGGCCCCAGATTGGGGCTTTAATGATCTTGTTAGGCTCATGTCTGATAGTGGCCTCAGACAAGACGTGCTTACGGCAACGACGTCTGACCGTAAGGAAGTCGTAGGCATCAGACAGCAAGGTTTGAAGCAATGACTTCGTCAAAACCTTAAAAAGGGGTTCCTCTTCATACATTAAAGAGGTCATTTCTGCCATTGTAGCCGAGTTGATCGATCCACTCAGTCGCATACGGGCTTTGAACTCGAGAAGTATCAAGGAATCCGGAAGCCTGGGTAGTCGCTCACTGAACTGTGTAGAAGCACAGTCAGCGCTTAGCTTACCCGCTGTGAACATCGCTGGGGCGTTAGTCCAGCACTCGTGATCTCCCGGGAACAGGAGGGAAGTCAGCTCCGTTTCCTGCAGTTGTGGTAATGGCTTGTCCTCGTTAATAGCCTGATGAGCAAGGTCCATCATTTTTGTGACACACGGAATGGGGGTTTGCTCGTCTACCACGAACATCGTGTAGGAGCTTTTATGGGGTGTTAGCATAGTGTTAACACATTCCCACTCGTTCAGGGTTCGGACCTAGGTGGACTGAGCCTGTTCCTTCGGGTAAATCACGGTTTCTTTAGGAACTTTATCTAACCTTACAAGAGCCTCCTCGGTTAAGCGTGCAAAACCAGGGAAAGGGAAATGGAGACCCGCCGGGTAGAATTCAAAATCTTCTATAGGCCGGGTGCCACATCCTTCGATGGTTAACATACCATCCTTGAAGGGGGAATGCAAGGCCATTCTCCACGGATTGCTTTTAACAAACTCCGGGAGCTTAGAGGCATCCGGGATAACGCACTGTTGTTGCTGAGGCAGTCCGGAACGCATGAGGCTCTCAACGAGACTCTCCTGGTTTTGCACCCTCTCAGTGAGGGACGTCACCAGGGAACCAATTTGATCCAACAACTGGCTCGAAAAGGCTGCCGGATCGAAGGGAGCCTCCGGGGTCTTAGTTTTCGAGCTGGTCTTCACTCTCGACCCAAGAGAGGAAGAAGAAGCTACGGTTGAGTCTTTGGGGACTCTGGAAGATGAAGTCTTGACAGGTTTAGGTGATTTGGAAGACCTGCGAGTCTTCGTTAAGGGTCTACAGATAGACTTAACCTTAGAGACAACAGGACGTGGCCTGACATCAGCCACGTGCTTCCCTGAGAACCCCTGAAAGGAAGAATTAGCAGAAGTAGAAAAAGTTGGGCTAAGAATAGGAATCTTAGCCCGAGACCCACCTGCCTCACCTACCTCCCTACCTCCCTACCTAGCTCCGGCTCGTCCAGAGCCATAGGTTCGATGTCTAGGTTAATAGCTGCGACGTCCTCCAGGATCGTCTCTCCCATCTCCTCGTGGTCCTCAGACAAGAGTAGAGCTTCGCCGATCTTAGCAATGATGGGGTCCGCCACATCCTTGGGGACCACAGCCGAGGTCTTGGCGTTGGGTTAAATGAGAGCAGACATTTCCTCCGACAGGACGTAGGGTTTCTTCGCCTTGACATTTCGGACGAAACCCTCCGACCCAGATCTTAAGAGTCTCCAAGGCAGAAGTCTTGGAAGACTGAGAGCTCTGCAAGAGAATAAACCGTTACTAATAAACCAGGTAACTTCGTCGAAGGAAGTGTAAAAACATGTAGACCGAGATTAAATGTTTTAATTCGATCAGAAATTACAAGGGAAATAACAAGGAAAAATCCAGAGATTAAATCCGAAGTAAAATATAAATAGTAACGACAGGGACACCTACCGAATCCGCAGTAAGCGTGGAGACGAGTCCATAACAGACCATGCAGTTGTCTGGGTGCCAAACAATCAGGTCATTGACCTGGACAGCGCAGTGGGCATGGGACCTGCAGACATCATGGCCGCACGCTTGCTGAAGCACGGCCGTGCAGGCTGTCATCTGACAGCGGACCACCTGTAATAATAAAGATACATAAGTTTCCCATAGTAGGTTAGTATCCCAAGGGGATCCGGGTGCTCCGGGAACTAAAAATAAACCGGTATAAAACCGGGATAAAATACTAAGAATAACATTCCGAACCGGTATAGTAATCGGGGTGAAAAAACTTAGCATAAACAGTAATTAACTGATAATGTTAAAACAAATCCGTAATTTAGTTATGATCATTCAATGATAGGATATTGTATAGTGGCAGATATACTATCCCATCGGTACCAGGGAAGTATAGAATGAAATTGTTATAATGACATGCTTCCTGTTGGCTCCAGGGAGACAACTGAGATAGACCTGGGGGGTCACAACAAGCCTACCGGGGTAGGGGAGTCGAAAAGGGAGGGAGGGTGGAGTTCAATGACTCCCCGCCAGCCACAAGAACCTTAGCAAACAAAGGCAATAAATAACATATCATAAAAACAAATAAAAGCTCTTCCGTGATTACCCCACGAACAAATAGTCTACGTAATAGTAGAGACTCAATATGATACGGTACGTAACGAAGGGAATCACGCTGAAGGATACCCAAAACACAACCAAAATCTCCCCGGCCGTCCTATGCCAATCAGGGTGGCAGGGGAAAAACCCGGCTACGACAAGGCATGTAAAGTGAGCGTACTCGACTATAACTTCGACAGCTGTTCTCGGCTCAGACTAAGGGAGGGAGTCAGTAGATATCCCGGGGGAGGGATGGGTAAGGGGGGCTGGGGAACGAGAGGACTCGACCCGTAAAACAAAACAGCTGACTCCAAAGTCTCTGAGAGACGTAAGGTATCCCTGGAGGGGTTATGAGGGTATGGGGTGGCATACTCCAATAGTAGAGGGGGGGAGGAGCCAGCGAGAACTAGCCAATGGTGGGGGTCGAGGCGATCAAGTGGTACCAAGAGCGGACAGGAGTACCAACCTGCCTGAACAGAACCACGAGATACAAATAAAAAACAGAATGATCATAATACGGATAATAAAATGTGAAAATAGGACGCACGGGTAATGGCAGGGAAAAGAATGAATAACAAAGCCGAGCGCTCCAGCACGGGTAGTTACCGAGCTGGACAGGGGAGCCAACACAACGGCTAGATTGGGTATGATGCCGATCGGTAGGATAACAAAACTAGAATAAAAAACTGCCAAGCGAGAGCCCCACTCGAACTAATAGCGTCAACTCTTATCTAGGTGGAAATGGAGTAATAAAATCCTAGATTAAAAAACACAATAACACGATGACAAAACCTTCAAGGTACCGACCTCAAAGGGTAGCAAGCAAGCCATAACCTAAGTAATGTTCAAATAGCTATGATACGTGATAACAACATAATAGCCGTATAGCAAAGTGTTAATCGGTAAAAGACACCCGCGCAACAGGTTCAAAACGGATAACAATTAGTATAGAAGACTAATTGCAAGGCGTTAAGAACGAGCCAAGGAGGTAGCAAAACCAACATGGCCGCCGCGGAGCAGGGCCATCGACACTGAGAAAACATGAAAACTCTTAACAATAATAAGAATAAGGGCAATGCTACCTCCAGAAGCTCAAAACTCATAGATCTAGTACTTAACTTGGATGAGGAATCTTGGGTATCCGACATCTTGCACTAGAAAGGCGCTAAAACCACCGAAAACACAGAGCAAAAAAGCACAATGAACGGCTTAAGTGATGCTATGAAAAGGAGTGACGTAGTTGGCGTGGGTTGAGATGGTGGTAGTAGCATTCAGTAGTGGGTGTAGAACGGCACCTCGCTGTAATGGGGATATTGAAGAGGAGATATCTAAATGGCAAGAGACCTCTGGTTGTGGTTTTACACGCCCCAGTTATGTACCGACACCTATTTAGGTGAGCGAGCTGGGTTCAACCCTGGCATTCCTATGCAACTTTTTTCTCTGGTAATACATAGCAGTTATATACCTTAGAAATGATGCTAAAGGAGCATTTCACGGAGCGGCACAGGTGGAGCCCAGAAAAAATTTCATAAGCGGATTCTTTCGTAGCTAGAGGTTTGACTGTATGTACTTCTTGCATCCCCATACCCCCTGGTGAGGTGGTATTGGGTAATGTCTAAGGTTGGTTCAAAGATTCCTACGTTTCTGAGCATTCTTACGTAGACTAGTCATACTGCAAGTATCACTCAATCACACTGATTGCTCAAGCTGCTAAAGCGTGCTATTACATGTAAGTTTTAGCTAGGTGTCAGAGTTTTCCTCTTATACGTGCGTAGCACGAAGGGTGGAAAATCCAGTGGCAAGAGCCAGCCAGTTGGTTAGGACTTCCATCCACCTAAGGGGCGAGTCATCCTTAATAAAGAGTGAAAGGGTATGTATTTAATGTTGGGATAAATGTCAAATTTAAAGAAATTTTATATATGAATGATTCAAATTTTGAGCTCTTTATACAAATTTGGCCCACCATCCTCCCCGGTAAGTCCTGCCTGCAAGCAAAAGTGATGATAGAACACAGGTGTTTGTGTGAGCAGGGTAGCGTTACTACCCCCACTAACTAGCGGTGGGATAGTTACACCTTGGCAAAAGTCTTATGGCTATTCTTCCATCTTCGCCGAAAGTATATCCCAAATAAAGAGCTCAAGGTTTGTATCATTAGGAAAAATACAAATTACTTTGAATTTGTCATTTTTGTCTGTTGGTAAAGTACTAATGATTATTGTTTGTTTTTCAGGTTCCGCCGAACGCGAAAACCTGGCACATTGGTTCCTTTGCTCCCCTTGTCATTCATCCTGTTTTATCAAGCTGATCTTGCATATGGCTCTAAACTCAACAGGATTAAAAGTATGTTCCTTAAAGTTTTAAGTATAATGGAATCTCGGTTCTCAAACTCAACTCATTCCAGGGTGCATTTTTGTTAGGAAATTGATTCTGTTTTCCCCTTAGGATTAATGTAAATTGGATTAATGCATTCCAATCCCCGAAATTTGTCCAGGTTAACCCATTTTTATGCCAAGTTTACAATACTTACATATATGCATGGGATAATCAAGAAATAACTAATAAGAAGAAGTACTGTAAATAAAAATTTTACCTGACCTGCAGTTATGACTTTATACTAATGTATTACTGAGCTGAATTTCTTAGGCCCCATAGTACATGAATAAGTACAGGAAAATATATCACAAAACATGACGGATTAAGCAAATATTTTACAGCTATGTTTTGTGGTCGTACATTAGGAGACTGTTGTGCAAAACTAAGTACAGTAGTTGCTACTGTTTCAGCAGCTTTATATCAGTCTGATAAATACTGTATCTGATAATTATTTTTTTTTTATAGAAAAGAGGTTGAATATATCTCTTGGTTAGCATCATGTGTCTGGTCTTGAACAAGGTCCATCAAGGGCCGCTTGTTGTTTGAATACAGAGGATTTAGTATATTTTCTTGAATACTTCAAGTGAGAAGCGTTCGACAACCGAGGTTCCACCGTTTGTATTTCTAGCTGAGGAATGTTTTTTTTTCTAAATGTTTCTGCCTGCATATGTTGAATTTACCAATGTCATCCCGTTTACCTTTAACTGACGTTAACTAATCCTATGGAAAAGCCCTTACATGTTTTGCCTAGTAGGATTTATTATTAAAAGATTTACAAGCCCAATGAGTCTAGGTTGACTCTTACAGAGCAGGCCTGCCTAGTAGGAGCTTAATTTATTATCTGTACTTTATGTGTCTCATACTGTAATCTTATTCTCATATACCTATACAACGGATTTTGAAGCAAAGCGAAAAATCTATTTTTGGGTGAGATGGCCATGTCGTCCTGATGGAAGCTTCCTATAGACAGCTTTCTAAGAGATATTTGGCTACAGTGATACTACCAGAGAATTGACCATAGGTCTCCGGTATTCTAACTCCTGACACGAGTATCCTTGAAATTTTTCTTAAGGATATTGCATAATATCAGGGAACGTATATCTTGATATGACACGTGGCAATCTTCACCCCGAATAGAGTTTTCGCTCTGAGCGGGAAGAGTGGCGAAATTGAAGAGGAGCTGTTATCAAGGTTACCCTTCCTCCCCTACTATTACAGGGCCCAAAATGGCCGCTCATTCCTTGTAGCATTGAGCATGGTGCTACAGATAGAGTAGTTTTAGGAGGGGATTTTTGGGCTCAAGCCATGTCGTCCTGATGGAAGGTTCCTAATAGTAGCTTCCAAGGGATATATGAACTACTGTACAGTGATATGCCCAGAGAATTTACCTTTAGGTCTCCAGAATTCTAACTCCAGGTGTGAATATCCTTAAAATTTCTCTTAAGGATATCACGTAAATCAGGGGACGTATATCTTAAGACGAAACCTAGCGATCTTACCCCCGAATAGCGTTTTCCCCTCGAGGGGGAAGAGTGGCAAATTTGGAAGGGGAGCCGTTATCAAGGTTACCCTATTTCCCATACTACTATTCAGTATCAAGATGGCGCCATATTCAAGATGGCGGTTATTCCTAATTTTGTAGTGAATTCGCAAGGTAGTGTTCCCTGATGATCTAACCTTTTCGATCGATTCTGCGAAGATTATTATGCAATCTCCAGCTTCTTTCGCCTCTGGAAAGTTGAGTATTGATTCTTTACAATCTATATAATTTTAGCTCCTGTTTCACAGTGAAATTAGAGTAATTTATTGTGCTTAGGAGCTAGGCCTGTTACCCAAGGCGCCATGGGCGCTGTCGTTCGTTAGACATGTGTTATTTAGTTAGTAGAACGACTTTCCAGGTTGAAATAGCATTAATAAATTATGAAAGCTATTTAGGCATAATTATACTTGTAAAGATATTTATGGTATGCATAATTTTCCTCTTTCTTTGTCGATTGTATACGTTAGAGTTTCGGTGATTTAGGTAACCGAGATCTCGTCTTTCCTAGGTTACCTAACCTAGGCGATGTAGTATATTTTCAGACATTTCCCCGTTTACCCTTGTGTATCGTTTTATCGATACTTGTCTCCTTGGAGAGTCATGGATAATCCCTCTTTCCCTCTGAGTGCCCTTTCTGGTCTTGCCATAGAGTAGTTACTCCGGCTTGACTAGGCTAGGGTTTTTCTGTCTCCCAACTTGCCGGCGAGTGTCCGGCTTTGGTTTTCGACAGAATCTCAGAGTATTCAGTCTTTTGCCAGCGGCAGGCCAGCAGGGTGGGTAGTCACTCCCCTGCCGGCTTATAGCCGTCGGCATAGGAGGCTAAGCCTCCCTAAACCGCACCTGGGGTGGTGGTATGTTGCCGCCACCTTCTCCTTGCGGTTTAGAAGACTAGTCCTTTGCTGGCAGACCCTAGGCTGAAGAATAGACATTCCTTTACAGCCTAGGATAGCGCTGGCACTGAAACGATGTTTTTCCTTTGTTGAGAGGGGGCGGCGAACCTGCCGGCGCCTCCTAACACTATTTCGGTAGACCCTAGATTGAAGAATTGACATTCTTCTGCCGCCTAGGACGGTGCCGATACTGAAACAGAGTTTCTCCCTTGTGTAGTGGGGGTGGCAACATTGCCGCCACCTTTTACACTTGATATAGGACCTTTTTCCCTGCCTCTCTCTGTCCTTTTACTATGGCTGTCGTCCTGCAATCTCACCGCTTGCCGGCGGGTTGCGGGGCCAGCCAGGCTCCTACATAGCAGCTGTTTGACGGCTGCCAGCGGCCATGACGGCTGCCGGTGGGAGACCCTTTTGTCACCAAGGTTCTTCAGTCCTCCCTTGGACTGCCATCCACAAGTCCTGTAACGGGTATATTGGCCGGGCCGGCGCCGACAGGTACTGACTCAGTTGGCGGCATGCCAACTGTACCAGTGCCGCCGGGTACTATCCTGCCGGCCATATGCCGGCAACGGTACTTGTGGTTGGTTGGAAGCCAGAATGATGCATTCTCCCCTTCCATTTGAAACTTCTTTCTAGGGAAAGGCAGTAAATTATATATTTACATCCTTATTTAGTGTAAACATACTGTACACAGTAATAAGGCAGTCCTTCACTCCATGCTTTCTCTCCCTCTATCAGCTAGTATGCCGGCTGGACTGTGCCGTCAGGGACTAGCTATGCCGGCTTAATTACAGTATATAATTATACAGTAGTCAGTGTATTTGCAGTATAGTATATACTGCAGATAGAAAACTATTGTATATATTATACAAGTAGTTATTTTCCAACATATGTTGAATATCCTCGCCCAGCCGTTTCCTGAGAACAATCCTATATTGAAAGAATAGAATTCCTTCAATACTCTGATTAGAAATCAGTTTACATTTTACCCTACAATATTAAATAATTTAGAAGGGCCAGTGGTAGTACACTTTCTATCCTTAAAGGTTAGAACCTTTGTCTTTGAGCTTCCCTGATTAGGAAACTCTTTGGTTTAAATATTGGAAGGGAAGGTCACAGCAATTGGCTGGGTAGGATACACAAATATGTGTCTTTTCTAATTTCTAGTCCAGTCAGCGACATGCCGGCTGGACCGTGTCGCCAGGGGCTAGCCATGCCGGCAGCACACCGGCTGAACTACAGTATATGATTATACAGTAGCCAGTATTTTTGCAATATAGTATATACTGCAAACAGAAAACTATAGTATTATTATACTGTAGTTAATTTCTAACATATTTTGCATACCCTTGTGCAGGCTTCTGCTGAGACCGAACCTATATTGAAAGAATAGAATTCCTTCAATACTCTGATTGGAAATCAGTTTATACTTACCCCACAATATCAAATAATTAGATGGGTCAGTGGCAGTGTACACTTTTTCTATCCATAGGGGTTAGAACCCTTTTCTTTCGAGTTTCCTTGATTAAGGAAACTCTTCATTTTTTATACTGGGGGAAGGTTACAGCAATTGCTTGCGAGGGATACACAAGTATGTGTCTTTCACTATTCCTTTCTAGCGTACTATACTCAGCTATAATAATTAAAATATGACTAATTACATATCGTTTATCAGGTGAGATAAACAATTGTATACTCATTCTGCTTTCCTTTCTTTACAGGAGGAACCCCAGATGAAATGTGATGCAGTCTTCTGCAATCTTAAGAGTGAGTACTTTTACGGTCATAAAGCATGCAGGTCTCATGTCCCCTGCAATATTATTACCGAATCCCTGCAATATTGGGTCCCCCAAGTCTGCAATATCTGCCGGACCTTAGTGACCGAAGGTTTTGATGATCCCAAGTCAATGGAGTCTAGGGATGTGGCACCTAAGAAACTACACAAATGGGTAAGAGGGTTCCAGAAGAACTCTCCGGGACCATACCTACCTAACGATAGGATGTGTAGCTTACTGTTCCCGAAAGCAAGTAGTGAAATGGTGGTGCCCCAAGCACGACTCGCACCTCCCTGCGTCCAGATTGTCATCAAGACGGAGGGCAGGAAGGTACCTCTGGAAGAAGATGACGATGTCGTGTCGGAATTCCTTCCGTCTGTGCCGGCCCTGGAGCCGTTAACCTCGACGTCTTCACCTACTACCCCTCTATTAGACAAAATGAGCCAGTTACTGGCCCATCTTACGGGTGTAATGGAAAACTTTCGCAAACAAGGCGAAACAAAGGAAGCGAAACTCAAGAGAGAGCTCTGTGAAGCTCCACTCATTGCCTCCTGAGGGTCTTTCAAGCAACCCAGAGACCAAGACCTCCCGACATGCTCCAAAACCAATCCCTGGAGGTATCGGAGCTTCATGCCGATCTTAGACGGCAAACTCTACATCTCAGAGAAGATGGGAGCTGTCCCTTTACACGAAATCCCATTTTGGCCAAGCTTTAATGCTTTCCCTGATTGCTTCATTCGACTGAAGCATGAACCAACGTCAGAAAAAGAGACGGAACCAAAGGAAGTCATGGTTCTCGACCATGATAAGGCACAGGCTCTCTTGTCAAGTAGGCTGAGAAAGGCGGGTTACTCGGTGTCGAAGGTGTTCGCCCCGAGTAAGAGACACCCTACCTTTCTTGCTCCTGCTTCAATAGCATTCCCCTTTACGTGGAAGGCATATAAATCTGTTGCCAAGGCAGTGGAGGCAGGCAAACCATGCCCTGCACTTGAGGAGTGCAGGCCTCTGTCACTAGCCTTGCCCATGCAGGAGAAGAATTGGAAGCAAGTCCACTTAACCTTTTCAGTAGGGAAACTGGACGCAGACATCGCTGGATGACAGTTTAGCGAGAATCTCCCTAAACTTTCTGACTTTCTCTTGTGCAAGGAACAAGAGACAAAGGAGAGACTTGCAGCCTCTTTATCCCTACAAAACTGCATAGAGATGTGTTTAGCCCATCGAAGTACCCCAGACATGCTCATGGTCTACGCCAAAATGCATATGGCCACCTTAGTAAAAGACCTATATACCTTTATGAAGGCTAGGAGAGCCTGTAGAGAGTTCGTGTTAACTGCTGCAACAGTGAAACATGAACCCAGGAAGCTGATATCTTCCAACATCCGGGGTAAAGACCTCTTTCCAAATGAAGTAGTCAAAGAGGTAGTCGAGAAAGCTACCACGGAGAATAGGAACCTTCTCCAGAAGTGGGGTATCTCTTCAAAGGGGACGTCTTCCCCATATGTGGGTCCCAAACCTAAAAGGAAGACGAAAAAGTCTAGACTTTTTCCTCGGTCTGTTCAACAACATCCCACAGTTTCTATGACCGC
>NC_090729.1:72404256-72519256 GCF_036898095.1 Palaemon carinicauda
CCTACCCCTAGGAGGAGAGTCCCTGTTTCCTTTGAAGGAATTGGAAGAACTGATGGAGAAGGTGTCCAAGAGGAGAGAAGTCAACGTCCCTAAGCAATCATCCTCCAGGAGACCTCCGTATAAGAGGTCAGTCTCGGATAGGACCGTGACCCCTCAAGCTGTTCCCAGCTCTTCAAGGAGGGACGCCCACTCCTCTTCCTGGTCATCATCTCCTCAGCCCTCCCGCAGGGGAACTACAACTTCTGCCAACTCCTTCAGGTCGGGTTACTCCGCCTCGAAGAGGGGCAGATCAGGCCGCCCCTCTAGGAGAAGGTAGAGGGAGAGGCCCCCTACTCCCGCCCAAGCCTCGGGTTGGGGGATGCCTCAGACCCCATTGGCAAGCATGGAAAACGTATGGGGCGGATGCTTGGACGGTGTCCGTCCTGAAAGAAGGCTACAGGATCCCCTTCATAGCGGACTCACCCCCTCTGATCCCAGCCACCCAAACAGAATGGTTAGCTCCCAGGGACCCGTTGAAAAGGGCTACCCTACAAAAAGAAGTTTCCTCCATGTTGGAAAAGGGAGCCATGGAAGAAGTCCTTCTCCCAGGGCCAGGCTTCTACAGCCGCCTGTTCCTGGTGGAGAAAGCAACGGGGGGGTGGAGACCGGTGATAGACCTGTCGGCCCTCAACAGGTTCGTCAAGAAGACGGACTTCAAGATGGACACCCCAAAATCCGTCCTGATGTCCTTGAGGGAGAAAGATTTTATGATGACGGTCGACCTCAAGGATGCGTACTTCCAAATTCCAGTCCACCCGTCGAGTCGGAAGTTCCTCCGGGTAAAATGGGGCTCCCAGATCCTGCAGTTCCGGACCCTCTGCTTCGGACTGTCGACGGCCCCTCAGGTGTTCACGAGGGTCTTCGCGACAGTCTCAGTATGGGCTCACGAACGAGGTATCCGCCTCATCAGGTACCTGGACGACTGGTTGCTCCTTTCCAGATCAAAGGCCCTCTTGGAAGAACAAGGAAAGGACCTCCTCCGTTTCTGCAGGAGTCTGGGAGTCATTATCAACCTGGAGAAATCGAACCTAACGCCGTCCAACAAAATGGGGTACTTGGGGATGACGTTGGACACCGTGCAGGGGAAGGCCTTCCCCTCGGAAGACAGGATACAGAACCTCGTCAAGATCATTCAGCCGTTCCTGTCGGGGCTTCCCAGGAAAGCGAAAGACTGGCAGAGGCTGATAGGCCATCTGGTCTCATTGGAGAAGCTAGTTCCCCAAGGGAAGTTACGACTCAGACCCGTACAATGGAACCTCAAGGCTCTATGGTCCCAGACAGGCTCTCAGAAAACATTGATCCCAGTCCTTCCGCACACGGAAACAGCCTTGAAATGGTGGAGATGCCGGTCGAACTCCCTCAAGGGGATGCCCCTCGGGTCCTGTCCTCCCGAGTTTCTCCTGTTCACGGACGCCTCCAGCCTAGGGTGGGGAGCCCACCTGAGGGAGGAAACAGCAAGCGGGACCTGGTCAGAGACCGTAAAGCATCACCACATCAACGTCCTAGAGCTAAAAGCAGTACAAAAGGCATGTCTGCACTTTGCAAGTCGGTTGAAGGGAAACACCGTGGCCCTAATGTGCGACAACGCCACGGTGGTAGCCTACATCAAGAAACAAGGGGGCATGAAGTCGAAGGAACTGTGCGACCTCACTGTAGACATCTTGCACTGGGCGGACGAACACCAGGTAACACTGCTAGCAAGGTTCATCCCCGGGAAAAAGAACGTGCTAGCCGACGGCCTCAGCAGGGTAGGTCAGATAGTAGGGACGGAATGGTCCCTACAACCAGCGGTAGCCAGACTCATCCTTCAACGCTGGGGCTCCCCGGTGATAGACCTATTCGCAACAAAGCTCAACGCCAAGTTACCGGTTTATTGTTCCCGGTACCAGACGAAGGAGCAGCCCTAGAAGACGCCTTCCAGCACAGGTGGGACAACCTGGACGTTTATGCCTTTCCCCCCTTCACGCTGCTAAGACAAGTGCTCAACAGAGTAAGAACCGCCCAAAACCTAAAGATGACTTTGGTAGCGCCATGGTGGCCGGAGAGAGAGTGGTTCGCGGATCTGAAAGACCTGGCAAGCCATCCGCCATGGCCTCTGCCCCCCAGGTCAGATCTACTAAGTCAACCGCACTTCCTCAGGTTCCACGACAACCCTCTCTCTCTTCGCCTTCACGCCTGGAGACTATCGAGCGACTCCTGAGGAAGGAGGGGTTCTCCTCCTCCACAGCTAAGAGGATGTCCCTATATCTAAGAAAATCCTCTACCGTAGTCTACCAGGCGAAGTGGGCCGCCTTTACGAAATGGTGCGCGACAAAACAAATAAGACCTCTCGAAGCCTCGGTCCCTGACATAGCTTATTTTCTAGTGTATCTTAGGGATAAAATAGGAATGTCAATCCCAGCTATTAAAGGAGTGCGAGCAGCCTTAGGCCAAGTCTTTCTCCTGAAAGGCATCGACCTAGGGACATCAAGACACATAGGGATGCTGATTAGAAGTTTCGAACAATCCTGCCCTCCCCAAGCCAGGAGAGTGCCTAGATGGGACCTGGCCAAGGTCCTGAAAATGTTGTGTCTGCCTCCCTTTGAACCGCTCAGAGATATCGGGGACAAAGATCTCACCCTCAAGACAGTCTTCTTGCTAGCCTTAGCTTCGGCTAAGAGGGTAGGTGAGATCCACGGTCTCTCCTACGACGTGGCACACTCCAAAGGGTGGAAGGAGGTATCTTTCAAGTTCGTACCCTCCTTTGTAGCTAAAACTCAGAACCCAGCAGTCTGGGACCCGAGGTTCGAAGGTTTCTCTGTTCCGGCCATTCCCAAGACAGGTAATACGGACGACCTGAAGTTATGCCCGGTCAGGACGATCAGGAAGTACCTGGAAACGACGGCCCATCTCCGTCCAGGTGCCAAGAACCTCTTCGTCTCTTCAGGCGTTAATAAGAAGCAAGTGTCCAAGAACACTATTTCCTTCTGGCTGAGACAAGTCATCACTAGGGCTTATGAAGAAGACAAGGTGGCGGTACCAGGCACTCCCCGTCCCCATGACATCAGAGGCCTGAGCACGTCCTTGGCCTTTGAGAGAAATATGGCAGTGGGCCAGATCCTGCAGGCCGGCACTTGGTCACACCAGTCGACCTTCACGGCCCACTACCTCAAAGACTACTCAAGAAAGTCTTTGGATGGATTCTCCATTGGGACAGTCATCGCCGCCCTCCAAGCTGTGTAGTGGCAGGCTGGAAGACGTCCCCAACAAGTGAATAGACTCATCCCTACTTCTTCAGGTGAAGATTCAGTAGAGAACATGTCAAGAGGTAAGACTTAAATTATAAGCGTAAGTTTTCCACTGCTACCCCCTATCCGCTCTCTGTACCCCCGCATTACGTAGCCCTCCGGGCACCATGTGCCTAACCAAGTGGCAGAATGGCTCTCCCGCCTCCTAAAGTGTAAGTCTCCGAAGAGGTAATTCGAGGTAAAGTATTCGTGTCGGAACAAATGAAAAATTTGAAGTAATTTTTATTTTTCCTAACATACTTACCGAAGAATTACCTCTGAGTAATGGCCCTCCCTTCCGTCCCCGAGTGCCATTCTTCCATTGCCAAGTCGGGCTTAACGGAGAACTTAATGATGTCCTGACCCGGGAAAAGCAGTGACCTGCCCTAATCCGGGCCGAAGGAATTATCCTGGCGGCGGGGGTAGTAACTATCGGGAGCGAGATAGTGGGGTAGCGCGGGAAATCTTGGTCGAATTTGAGAGAGGATCAAGGACCCTCCGAAGAGGTAATTCTTCGGTAAGTATGTTAGGAAAAATAAAAATTACTTAAAATTTTTCATATATATATATATATATATATATATATATATATATATATATATATATATATATATATATATATACATACATACATACATGTATATAAATACATATATATATATATATATATATATATATATATATATATATATATATATATATATATATATATATATATATATATATATATATATATTTATTTATTTATTATATATATATATATATATATATATATATATATATATATATATATATATATATATATATATATATATATATATATATATATATATATAAAATACATATACTGTATATAAATACATATATATATATATATATATATATATATATATATATATATATATATATATATATATTTATATATATATATATATATATATATAAATACATATATATATATATATATATATATATATATATATATATATATATATATATATATATATATATATAAATACATATATATATATACATATATATATATATATATATATATATATATATATATATATATATATATATATATATATATATATATCTATATATATATATATATATATATATATATATATATATATATCTATATATAAATACATATATATATATATATATATATATATATATATATATATATATATATATATATATATATATATATATATACATATATATAAATACATATATATATATATATATATATATATATATATATATATATATATATATATATATATATATATATATATATATATATATATATATATACTTTTCTTTTTAGGCTCAGGCCATGTCATCCTGATGGAAGGTTCTTTTAGTAGCTCCCTTAGGGTATATATGACTACAGTGGATATTCACAGAGAATCAAATTAAAGGTTTCCAGAATTCTAACTTCTGGCGCGAGTACCCTTAAGGTTTCCCTTTAGGATATCGTATAATAACGGGACGTATTCTTGACACACCATATAGCTATCTGCACCCCACATAGCGTTTACACTTCGAGGGGAAAGTTGGTGGCAAGATATGGGAGGAGCCGTTACAAAGTTCTCCTCCTCCGTTACTATTATTGGTACTCGGATGACGTCATAAGCGACGCCATCTTGGGTGATGTCATCACCGCCCGCGAACTCCATTCCTTTCGTAGTAGCGTCTTTGACCAGGTGTCTTTTCCCAGTTGTTTCGCTATTTACTGCAGCATGTCGCAATCTTCAGCTTCTTCTGTCTCTGGAAAGTTGAGTACTTTATTCTTATACTGTATAAATTAGCTCTGGCCGTAAAGTAACGCCTTTTTATCCAAAAATACTGTGTTTTGTGGCGGAGCTATTGCCTAACCGGAGGCATCCCTGACGCTGTTGTTCGCATCGCATGCTTTATTTTGTTTGCCAGAATAACTGTCCCTGTTTCTTAACTAATTATCAGTATTAGTTATTTAGTCTTTATTGCTAGGAATTAGTTATACAGTGAGCCCTCACTACTTCGCGGTTCGACCATCGCGGATTCACCACTTCGCGGATTTTTTTCATAACGCATGTATATACAAAAATCGCGGATTTTCCAGAAATTTTGAAAATACCGTGATGTGACCGATGGTGCGAGATTGGAGAAAGTAAGGAAAATTGAATCATGATTGATTTTCAATATAAATGAAACTTTGAGGAGCAACAAAGATATCATTTGTTAGAGAGATAGAGAGAGGTAAGGAATGGGAGGTAGTGAAAAGTAGCCCACAGAGAGAGAGAGAGAGAGAGAGAGAGAGAGAGAGAGAGAGTGTGTGTGTGTGTGTTGATTTAAATGTAACAAACATAAACATTTTATAGGTTATAACACATTGGTGCTTATATAATATCAACTGTATACTGTAGACGGTTTGAATAAGTTAAGAAATGGTATAAACGATACTTTGTTAGTGTATTCGTACACTCTCAAGAGCGACAGCTACAGTAGATGTCAGCTGATCTAATCACAGCCAAAAGTAAAACAAAAAGAAGTCAACAATACTCGATTTTTGAAACACACCCGAAATTTAAAAACAAAAGTACACGCTTTCTTAATGTGCAATTAACTATTTAAAGAGTAGCAATTTTCTAGAATAAAATGATGTTTCCCAAAAAATAGTGGTTTGCTGATGAAATCGGATGCCGTATTTTTAGCAACGATTAAAATGGATGTAAACTCGGCCTAATTTTTTCGTTTCGTATTTAATTGACACTAAGAAAACTAATTTTAGTTTCTTCATCTATATGTAAGTATTGTATAACATGAAGAGAGAGAGAGAGAGAGAGAGAGAGAGAGAGAGAGAGAGAGAGAGAGAGAGAGAGAGAGAGAGAGAGAGAGAGAGAGAGAGAATGAATCAGCTGTTGTAATGGATTGCCGTGTTTTTGTTTCGTGAGAATTTCATCGCCACGACTATAACAACAACATACTGTACTGAACTTTACAGTATTATACAGACTACTGTAATATGATAAAGTAAAATATTTGTAATAACCTATTTTATATGAAATGGGGCTATTTTTTTTGTTTAAAATTTACATTTACGTAAGTAAAACTACTCTCTCTCTCTCTCTCTTTCGCAAATTGTTTTCCTGCTTTGCTACGTATGTATGATTTTATATAGATATGGTAAATAATATTTGTAATAACATATTTTCTAAAAGCTTTTACAGTAATATCATTATTTATCACTTTCATCATGCGCGTTAAATGCCTTCGTTTGTTTACTAAGCGTACTTTATGACGCCGTCGTTTCAGGCGGCGTCATAAAGAAAAAAAATTCATATGGAAGTCCTAAGAAAAATTAAGTAAAACATTGGTAGGTAATAACAAAATCAACATACTGTACTGAATAATCAATATAATCGATGCAAAAACAAACCTATACACAGATGTGTAAATGCTTTTGTTTCTTCATTATGATCAGAGATAAACGTAAACAAAACATTGGTTGCCATTTTTCATCGTTCCTTTTGGCATGTTTAGGAAACGCATGATATAAAATCGTCTTTAATATTTGTGCCTGTTTTAGTTTAGGGTACTGTAGTACATGCATTAAGTGTTCTGTACATTAAAGGGTAGTTTGTTAACAGTACTACGTATAAGTGAAGGTTTTAAAAGTCTGAATATGCATGTTAAATAAATAGGTAAATATGGTGTCACTACTTCGCGGATTTTCACCTATCGCGGTCGTGTCTGGAACCTATCTACCGCGATAAATGAGGGTTCACTGTATTAGGCCGATAGTATTCTTTAATTTCGGCGAGTGTAGGTAGCCGAATTTATGACGCTAGAGATGCTAGCCTAGGCGTTTCAGTTTACTTTCATGCATGATATAATGTGTTCCTGGTGTTAATTTATTAAATGAAGATATTAGGCAATTATACATATAAGATTCAATGATTGCACATGGGTTTTTTCCTCCTTCTAGAGAGTATACAAGGGGTTTTGATGATCTTGGTAGTCGATTCCCCTGCCCCTAGCCTAGTAGCCTAGGGGCTTTCGTATACTTTCACACCTCCCCGGTTACTTTTACACATAAGGTAATCTCACCTCCTTCTGAGGTAGCCTAGGCTACATCCTAGCCCTCCTTTCCTTGAATCGTGATTCGGGTAAGGTTAGGCTAGGATTTTCTTTCCCTGCCCAGAGCCATAGTACATGAGCTTTGAGTTAGGGTCAGAACCTCAGAGTACCAGTCGTTTGCCCCCAGCTACCCCATTAGGTGAATGAACTCTCCTTTTGGTCCCTGCTGGACAGCCAAAGGGTGGGGCCTCTGCCCTCCACCCTAGGCCACACCTGGAAGGGGTCGTGTGGCCTAGCGACTTGTCCTGCGCTTGCCTACTCTGGGCTGGGAGATATGCATTCCCTAGCCTAGGTTAGGCAGGCTCAAGGATTCTGTTTCTTTATAGTTTGGGACGGCCCGTCAATGCCGTTCTCTTGATGTTCTAACCCACCCAAGGCTGGAGAATCTATTCTCCCTATACCTGGGGTGGCGCCGGTACCGAAACAGAGTCCCCTATTAGAGTGCTGGGGAAGGCTTACACCAACCCCTACACCCCTACACAGGACCCTTTCCCCTCCCCCTTTGTTCTTTGGTGATTTCCTAGCCATCACACCCCTGTCCACTGTCCTACAACTCACCGAGTACCGGTGGGTTGTGGGGTCGGCCCGGTCTTTTCGCCTGCTAGGCCAAGCCGTTTAGCTTCCCTCACATAGTTCAGCTATGGGATAGCATAACGGCAGGTTGATCTGCCGGCGGGAGACCTCCCTGCTGTCTTAGAGTGTTCTTCGATCCTCCCTTGGATCGCCACCCGCAGCCCTAGCCGACCGCCGGCTGAGCTGCGGCTGGATGGAAGCCTGATCATAATATGTTCTTCCTTCCATTTGAACCCTCCTTCTCGAGGAAGGCAAGGTTAGGGTAGTGAGCTGCCGCCCTTCCCTCTTTGCTTTCTCTCTCTCAATCAAGTGCCGGTCCACTGTCGCACAACTCTGCCGGCAACAGCCGACAGTTTAGCCTAGGTCTCCTCCTAGTCACATGGATCGATGACAGGGTAGGTGTACCTTCAGCCGGTTGCCTGCCGGCATGTCGGCGGTCCGGCGACAATACTTGAGGTTGTCTCCCTTTCCCCGCCACATAGATTGATGGCTGGAACGGGTTACCCACAACCGGCGGCCCGCCGGCGTCCGGCGTGCCTCCGATGTGCCGGCAGGCTGCCGGCTCCACCTATTTCATATTACGACAGTGGACTGTCCTCTGACACTATCCCTGCCAGCAGTGCGCCGGCAGTGTCTGTTGTATAGCTGTATACAGTAGTCAGTACATCTGTGGTATAGTGCATACCCTAGACAGAAAACTATGGTGTATAGTTATGCAATAGATAATTTTCTAGCATACTCTGTGCATCCATGCGCAGTCCCTTGCCGGGACCTACTTGAATTGGGGATAATTATTTTCCGCTTTTCCCAATGCTGAATGATCATCAGCTCCCTCCCTTTCACCGCTACTAATACTTCGGAGGAAGTACTAATTATGCTACTCTATCCCTACGGGATAGCTTCCCCCTTAGGGCTTACCTGAACGGAAGCCCTAGAGTTAGTAATGGAGAAAGGTCACAACAATTGGCTGGGCTGGATTCACAAGTATGTGTCTTTCCTGCTTCATTTCCAGCTTACATATCCTAAGTTTACACTTGGAAAGGAATCTTATAATTAAGATTATATTAAGATTAATCTAGAATTATTCTAAGTCTATCATTATAGACTCCCGTATACTTATGTACCCCTTTCCTTCTTTACAGGAGGAATACATCCGGTGTGAGAGCGCCTTCTGCAGCGTTCGGCGCCGTGATTTCTACGGCCACCGGGTGTGCCGAACTCACGCCAGTTGCTCCGTCACCCAGGAATCTCTTAGGTACTGGGACCCGCAGGTTTGCACAGTTTGCAAAGACCTGCTCCATGAGGCGTTCGAGGCTCCCCCGTCTGCGGAGTCAAGGGACATCGCTCGAGAGAAACTGCGCTAGTGGGTGCATGGTTTCCAAAAGAACACCACGGGGCCCTATCTTCCCAGTGAGAAGATGAGAGCTATGCTCTTTCCTAAGGCATCTGCGGATGCTGTCATCCCCAAACCCGAGATCCCTTGCGTCCAACTGACGGTCAACCCATATGTTTCGGCCGCACTTCAGGACATCCATCTCGACGACGATAACAGGATGTCAGAGGTGTCGGATATCACCGAGAGGACCCTGATGGCCGAGGGTCAAGAAGAGGAACCTAGAACGGCTCCTGACTCCGAAGAAGAAGGCGCCACCGCGCCCTCCGTAGCTTCCGTAGTCATCTCGGAACCAGTCCCCTCTACATTGTCCACTCCTATGCCCACAAGAGCGGACGATTCCATGGACAATTTTCAGGCCATGATGGCGATCCTCGAGGAGAGGTTCCGCAAGAGGGATGAGGATTTCAAGAAAGAAATCCTTCGCTTGACGAAGTAACGCGAGCCTCAGAGGAGGTTGAACATTAAGGACCTTCCTACCTGCTCTGTGACTAACCCATGAAGGCATGCCGAGCACATGCCTATCACAAGTGGCAGGATTTTCATCAACGACAAACTAGGAGCTGTCCCCCCTGAAGAGGTGGAATTCTGGTGTAGCTTTGAGGCATACCCGGACTGCTACATCCGCCTCAAGTCAGAACCTGTTTCTATGGAAGAAACCGAGCCGAAGGAGGTCATTGTGTTTGACCACGCTAAGGCTCAATCCCTGCTAGCCGGTTGTTTGAAAGACAAGGGCTACACCAACTCTAAGGTGCCGGCCCTTAGCAAGAAACACCCGTCCTTTCTTGCTCCAAACATCATGGTCTTCCCCTTCGCAGAGAAGTCTCTTTTAGCAGTACTGAAGGCAGTGGAGGAAGGGAAACCCTGCCCTACATTGGAGGAATGTAGGCCCCTCTCCCTTGCCCTACCCCCTGACGACAAAACCTGGAAGGACATCCAGTTAATTTTCTCCGTGGGAAAGTTGGAGGCTGGCATCGCTGGACGACAGTTCAGTGAGAACCTCCCCAAGCTCTCCGAGTATCTCCTTCGTCGGGAGCAGGACACGAAAGAGAGGCTGGCCGCCTCCCTTTCCCTCCAGGTGATTATGGAGACAAGGGCTGGGGAACACAGGACCGCAGGCGTCTACATGGTCTTAGCCAAGACCCACCTAGCTACTCTGACGAAAGACTTCTATAGCTTCGTCAGGGCACGGAGGGCCAGCGGAGAGTTCGTGTTTGCGTCTGCCGTAGTAAAACATGAACTAAGGAAGCTGATTTCCTCCAACATTTGGGTGAAAGTTCTCTTCCCCAATGACTTGGTGAAAGAGATTGCTGACAAGGCCACCACGGAGAACAGAATCCTTCTCCCAAAGTGGGGCATGTCAGCAAAGAGGAAATCTTCTCCGGATGAGGGCCCCCAACCAAAGAAGTCCAAGAAGCCGAGACCGCAGCCTCGTCAGGCTAAACACCAGCTTCCTGTAACCGCTGCCTCCCAGTTGGTGGCTCAGCCCCAACAAACCTTCCAACTGGTACCCAAGCCGGTGGTGACTCAGTCACCAGCCTTCACGCCCCCCTACGAGAGGCAGTCGACTACCTTTCGTCTCAGAGGTAGAGGCACCGGCAGAGACTCCTCTAGACGTCCCTCCAGAGGGAGAGGAGGCAAGGGAGCAGGCAGTCGAGAAGGTAAACCCTCCGGCAACCAGAAGCAATGAGATGCTTCCGGTGGGAGGAAGACTCCGCCTCTTCCAGGATCATTGGACCTTCGATCCCTGGGATCACAGCATCATCAAGAACGGACTAGGCTGGAGCTGGGAAACACCACCACCAGTTTTCCACCGATTCTTCCAACACTCCATCCCCGTTCTGGAAGAATACATCCAAGAACTCTTGAACATGAAGGTGATCAAGAGGGCAAAGTCCATCAGGTTCCAAGGAAGACTATTCTGTGTTCCCAAGAAGGACTTCAACAAACTCAGAGTCATTCTGGACTTGTCTCCTCTCAAAAAGTTTATAGTGAACGACAAGTTCAAAAGGCTGACTCTTCAGCACATAAGAGCCCTACTGCCTCAAAATGCATATACAGTCTCGATAGACATGGCGGTCGCCTACTGGCACATTCCAATGAATCGCCAGACCTCCTCCTACCTAGGATTCAGGCTTCAAAGAAGACAGTACGCCTTCAGAGCCATGCCCTTCTGGCTAAACAGACAATCGTTCAACAACTACGCCTACAAGGCATCCAGGTGATGGCTTACCTGGACGGTTGGCTGGTGTGGGCAGCATCAGAAGAAGAATGCCTGCAAGCTTCCACAAAGGTGATCCAATTCTTGGAACATTTGGGCTTCATGATAAAAACCCCCCAGATGCTGAAGCCTTGATGAGGATGGGGGGCTTAGGGACTAGCAGTTGGGCTCTAATGAACAATGGGAACTACTTCCCCACTGGACCTCGGTGCCCAACTGTTGATCCAACAAAATTAGTCAGCACTTTCTCTCCATTCCTTTGATTACTTCTTTAATTTCTCCCATCTCTTCCTCTTGGGCATGAACTTGTTGACGACTTTAGCTTGTACGACTTAGGTTTTGACTGCTGCTTTGGATTTGGCGCAGGGTGGGATGGATGTCATGCCATCTCAACCTGTACAAATTTAGACGCCATCACCCTCTGGCAGACCCCATTGGGTGCATAAGTCTGTTAAGAGTCGGGCTCCAATGATCCGGTTTTAAGTCACCCATATTTGCGGGTAATGGGTGACGCTAGGCATTGGAGTCGTCGGTGGGAGGGGCTAACTACCCCCACTGACCAGTGTACGCCCACCTTAAGAGAGGCAGCCCCTCTCTAATAGAGGACTGGTCCCCGCTGAAGCCTCTTCTCGTGTTGGGCCACATGGGATAGGAGGACTGAAATCCTCTGATAAGAGGTGGATAACCCGGCTTGCTTCTACTCCTAAAACTAACCCCTCTGTTGACGACCCGGAAACTCTAAAGGACCATGCTACTTATGTTCAAAAACAAAGTAATTTGGGTGACATGGAGAATTTGCGAATCCTTCACATCACTCAGATCCCCATTGAAACCAATTACGATGTTCTATATAAATTATTTCAATGTTATGGTCACATCAGGGAAATTAGGATGAGGCTTGAAGGTGACAAATGGGATTCATGGATATCATTTGATAACCATGATGAAGCATTCAAAGCTATCAATGATATCATAAATATTAAAATCAGTAATTTGAATTTCAAGGGTGCTCTTTGCGATCGGGTACCCAAGAATCTGGATGTATATAGGCCTGCAGATTGGATTGATAAAAGTATAGAGGTAGTTGTACCTTCCCAGAGAAAGCCAAAACCACCAAAGTGGCTTATTGCTCAATCAAAAGGGAGTACTGGAAATTATTTCAAAATATGTAAATTTCTTCAAAAGAAAGTAGGTACTATCGCACCAGGAGATATATCTCGGTTTGGAAAGAACAGTTTCCTAATAAGTGCCAAATCAGAAACTCAATCGGTTATACTTTCCAATTTAAATACAGATAACGAAGACATAAAGCTGGATGTGAAACCCCATCTAAACTTCAGTTATGGAAGGGGAGTAGTTTTTAATAGAGACTTATATGAATTCACAGAAGAGGAGATATTGGCCATGTGTCCTTTAACTGTGTGGAAAGTGCATAAAGTCCCTGGAACGTCAATGATTATCCTGACTTTCCAGGATGCTGATGTGCCTTTCCACATTTACATAGAGAATGAACGAATTAAAGTGCGAACTTTTAAGCAGAAGCCGCTGCAATGTTTTAATTGCTATAGATATGGGCATCCATCTAAAGTATGTAAGAATGATAAAATGTGTAGTACATGCTCTAATGTTTACCATGGAGACTGTACACTAGAGGCCAATTGTATAAACTGCAATTTGAATCACAAATCTACGGATAGGAACTGCCAGCAATATAAATTAGAAGAGGCTGCTCTCAATAAATCCAGTATTGAACACATAAGTGTGGGGCAGGCCAAGAGACTATTGAGTAAATCAGCAAGTTATGCAAAAGTATTGAAATCGGGAGAAAAAATGAGGCAGGAGACATCCAGCCCACCTAATACTGCCTCTATTCCCCAGAAAAGAAATTTGCCATCTTCTGATAGAATTCTAGAGGATAAGGCAAGAATATCACGTAAGACCTTTCTCACCTCTAGTAAACCTTTGTCCCCCACTACAAAGGATAATTCTAACCTCTCTCAGGCTATATCTTTGCCTGATTTGATGGAGGTTCCACATGAAACAGAATTATCAGGTGCGCCTGTAGTGGGGAAAGCATCAAAACCTAATAAATCACCACCTGTCAATAGGAAAAGAGAGAGACCTCCATCTCTCTCACCCCCATCCATTAAAAACACAAAAGTTATGTCATCAAATAGATATGATGTTTTGCCTGTTGATATTTCAGATCAACAGGAAAACTTCTTGAATCAATCAAAAATTCAAGTGGAGGTCCACCATCCCCCACAAGAAATAGGTAACAACAACACTGAAAAGGCTAATATAAAACCTAATTTATCAAGACCCAAACTTAAGAAGCCTACAGAAAATATTGTCAAATCAAAAACTGTCAATGGGAAGACCTCATCAAAGATGTCTTCCAGAAAATAATACATAGTTTTTTCATCCATTTTGCAATGGAATTGTCAGGGTTTGAGGGCCAAATATGAAGAACTTAAGCTCTTAATTCACGAGCATTCCCCCATAATTGTATGTCTCCAGGAGAGCAAGCTTGATGCTAATACCCCTTGTCCTCGCGAATATATTAGTTATAGGACAGCTTATGATCACGGAGTAGGGAGCCATGGCGGAAGTCTCATGTACATTCGTCGAGATGTTCCCCAAATACCTATATCTATACGTACAACCCTGCAGGCAGTTGTTGTACAAATTGATATAGGGAGAAAATATACAATATGCTCTCTCTACTTACCTCCAAATGATGATATTTTATATGATAATTTAGCAGAGGTCATTCAACAACTCCCTCAACCTTTTCTCTTACTGGGAGATATGAATGGTAGACATCCTTTATGGGGTGATGTTTTGGCCAACACAAGGGGCAATATTATCTCATCAATTGTGGAGAATGAGGATGTGGGACTCCTTAATACAGGAGAGCCCAAACACTTCCATGTTCAGACAGGTACTTTGTCATGCATTGACCTTTCAATTGCAAGCTCTAACTGCCTTCTTGATTTTGATTGGAGGACATTAGACGATTGGCATACTAGTGATCATGCACCAATCATTATAAACACCAACAAGGATCCGCCTTTGCAAAGATTGCCACGTTGGAATCTAGACAAGGCAGACTGGGTTAAATTTTGTGAGCTAAGTGAAATCGAAGGGAGAGCAGAACAGTTTGAAAGTGTTGATGATGCCATAGACCTACTGAATGGAACTCTTCATACAGCAGGAGTCAATTCAATTCCCAAAACAACAGGGTTATTCAAACGACGACCAGTCCCGTGGTGGTCTTCAGAACTAACTGCACTCCACAGAGCCACAAGAAGATCTCTAACACGATTGCGTAGACGCAGAACTGATGAGAATTTAATTATGTACAAGAAATGTAGAGCACAGTTCCGTCGTGCCATGAAAGAAGCAAGGCGCCAGTCATGGATGTCTTTTGTTTCCTCCATTAACAGTAGAACACCACCATCTTCTGTGTGGAGGAAAGTAAAAAAGATAGCTGGCAAATTCACCCCCAACCCACCACCAGTGTTGAGGGTGAATGGCCAGTATGTAACTGAAGCAAATGAAGTTAGCAATGCCCTGGCTAATCATTTTTCAAATGTATCTAGCAAGTGTGAAGGAGCCCCTGGTCACCAGTATAGGAGCACTGAAGAAAAGAAAATTTTAAATTTTGCAACAAGAAGGGAAGAGTCGTATAATTCTCCTTTCACTGAAAGAGAATTTGATTCCGCACTTGCTCATTGCAATGATACAGCCCCTGGACCCGATGGAATTCCATATGCAATGATTAAACATGTACATTTTAATACAAAGCTATTTATTTTAAGTATTTTTAATAGAATATGGCATGATCATAGTTACCCAAGTGTTTGGGAACTAGCCATTATTTTAGCTTTTTTAAAACCCGGTAAAGACAAGTTTTTAGCAGCAAACTATCGTCCTATTGCATTGACATCTTGTTTATGTAAAATCATGGAGAAGATGGTCAGTGCAAGGCTGATATGGTACCTTGAAAAAAAAGGTGTTTTATCACCGATTCAATGTGGATTCCGAAAAATGCACTCAACGACTGATGTGTTGATACGACTTGAGTCTTCTATTTGTGAAGCCTTTGCTTCCAAACAGCACCATGTTACAGTATTTTTTGACCTTGAAAAGGCATATGATACCACATGGAGATATGGTATTCTTAAAACCATTCATGAATTGGGATTGAGAGGAGAGTTGCCACTATTTATTCAGGCATTTCTTTCACATAGAGTTTTTCAAGTGAGAGTGGGGGAAACTCTATCAGAGAGTAAGTGCCAGGAAGAAGGAGTTCCTCAGGGTAGTGTGCTGAGTGTAACCCTTTTTGCACTAGCAATTAATGGGATATCCTCAGCCATTCCCCAGGATGTTCTCTCAACATTATTTGTGGATGATCTCTCAATATCATTTGCTGGCACTAGAATGGCAATGGTTGAGAGAAAAATCCAACTCTCTATTGATAAAATTATCCAGTGGGCTGACATGAATGGATTTAAGTTCTCGACAAGTAAAACTACCATTGTCCATTTTTGTCGTATCCGGGGAGTACATCCAGACCCGGATGTATACATTAAAGGTCAACGGATACCATGTGTATCGGAAACCAAATTTTTAGGTTTGATATTTGACTGTAGACTTACATGGGTTTCTCACCTAAAAGCGCTAAAAGCTAAATGTGTTGAAGCTCTGAATATCTTAAAAGTATTGTCCCATACATCATGGGGGGCAGACCGCAATACTATTTTAAAATTATACAAGGCCTTGATTTTTTCCAAAATTAGTTATGGTTGTGAGGTATATTCCTCAGCCACCCCAAGCCGGTTAAAAATATTAGACTCGATACATCATGCAGGTATTAGATTATCTACTGGAGCTTTTAAAACCTCGCCTATCCCAAGTCTCCTTGTTGATGCTGGAGAGTTACCTCTAGACCTTTACCGAATGTCTTCCATTCTTCGGTATTGGTTTAGATTGCAAAGACTCCCTAGCTCTCTAGCCTTTCAGACTGCAAGCCTTGTAAGACACGCATCATACTTTGAGTTGCACCCAAAATCTCCTCAACCTTATGGCTTTCGGGTGAAACGATTTTTAAATAGTCTGGATATAATTAGAAATAAGGTACTTCCATTCAAGGTATCATCAACGCCTCCATGGAAATTACCTGACATATCTTTTTGTAAATACTTTATTGGAGTTAAGAAGAATATGACTGACTTAGAATCCAGGTCTCTTTTTATGGAACATGTCGAAGAACATAGGGGATCGACTTTTATATATACTGATGGCTCCAAATCTGATGCTGGCGTTGGATTTGGAGTACATAGTAATGATTTTAATTGTAGAGGTGCACTTCCTCTAACAGCTTCCATATTTACTGCCGAACTGTATGGCATATTAACCGCTATTGAGAAAATAGCTTTGGAAAAGGAGGGTAATTTTACAATTTTTAGTGATGCAAGGAGTGTTCTTCAAGCTTTAGAAGTTTCTAATTCTATTAACCCTCTAGTTTTAAAGATTTTAGAATGGCTTTTTATTATTGGACGGAAAGGTATAACTGTTCGATTTTGTTGGGTTCCAGCACATGTAGGTGTGTCTGGGAATGAGAAGGCAGATTTACTGGCGAAGAATGTGGCATCCGAGTTGCTACCAAGGAGGTATCCCATTCCATGTAACGATCTCCTACCTTACATCAAGAAATTGGTTTGTGATAAATGGCAACAGCACCGGGACAGTCAAGATGGCAATAAAATGAGGGAAGTAACAAATATCATATCACCTTGGAGGTATAACATGATTCCCCGAAAATGGGAGACGACTCTCTGTCGTCTCCGTATTGGTCACACACGGTTGACACACGAGTTTCTGCTGAAGGGCCAACATCAACCGTATTGCGAGGACTGCTTAGTACCTTTAACAGTGAGGCATTTGTTGACCGAATGCCCTAATTTTACTAACTTAAGAAATAGATATCTGTTTGAGGCTCGAGGTGAGGATGGCAGGTTTATCCTTGCCAAGATTCTTGGACATGATGTGTCTTACTATGCGAGCGGAATTTTTAGATTTATTTCAGAAGCAGGTCTTCTGAAAACTATTTAACTATTTTAATGACTTAATTTTTATGGTTTTAATCGAATTCTCTTTTAATTTTCATATACAGTAAATGGTATCGGCGTCAATGACCTTAGATGTCAGTATGCCAGAAAACTTTCAATCAATCAATCAATCAATCATGATAAAAACCAAAAAGTCTTGACTTTCTCCAGCTCAGAAGTTCCGATGGCTAGGCTTCCATTGGGACCTCCAGTCACACCGTCTTTCCATTCCACTGAAGAAGAGAAAGGAAATAGCAAGATCTGTCAAGAGACTTCTCAAATCCAAACGGATTTCAAGACGACAACAGGAATGGATGCTCGGCTCCCTCCAGTTCACTTCAGTGACAGACCCAGTGCTAAGAGCACAGCTAAAGGATGCATCGGGAGTTTGGAGAAGATACGCATCAAACGCTCAAAGAGATCTCAAGAGACCTCTGCTGACTCTGCTACGATCACTCCTCAAGCCATGGTCGGAGGCAAAGAATCTGAAAAGGTCGGTACCTCTTCAACTACCTCCACCCTCGGCCGTCATCCATACGGACGTATCGCTAGAAGGATGGGGGGGGGGGGGGTGTTCACTCCCATCAACGTCAAGTTCAAGGAACAAGGTCTCCCCTATTCAAGACGTTTCACATCAACATCTTGGAAGCCATGGCAGTTCTCCTCACCCTGAAGAGGCTGTCTCCACGTCCCTCAGTCCACATCCGACAAACCCTGGACAGCGACATAGTGGTCAGATGTCTCAATCGTCAGGGCTCAAGATCGCCCCAACTCAACCAAGTGTTGTTGCCCATCTTCCGCCTGGCGGAGAAGGAAAGATGGCACTTCTCAGCAGTTCACCTACAAGGATTCCGCAACGTGACGGCGGATGCTCTATCCAGGACAGCCCCGATTGGTTCTTCATGTCGTTTTCTCCGGTAGTATGGTAGAAACTCTTAAACTGGACTTTTGAATCTTCTCAGGAATGGGTTCAGTCATACGAGGGACTAATTTCAGGCCATCATCTTTACAGAATCCAAATTCTTCCATGTAGATTCCAACTGTTCTTTGAACTGATCCAATTCCATAAACATCGACAACAGCATATGCCAGGACTGTTTCCAATTCAAAAGAAAAAGCATAGAACTCATAATTACCTAGTTTGTTTAGGAAAGTACTTAATTGTTTAGATTTGAAGAGATGGTGGAGTGTCATACATAGTAGGATATGCGTTTTCATCTTCCACTGTCCACCTGTTGCTGCTTTACACGTATCTTGACTAACTGTTAGTACTAATATTCATTCTCGATCTGATGGGTCCCTCTTACGACACATTAGTGTAAATACAGATTGTAAAACATAAGCAGGAATTTCTTGGGTGAGGGTACACTCAAAAACACTATTCTATCTTATTTCTCTTCCTCTTGTTTTGTTAAAGTTTTTATAGTTTATATAGGAGATATTTATTTTAATGTTATTACTCTTCTTAAAATATTCTATTTTCCTTTTTTCCTTTCCTCACTGGGCTATTTTCCCCATTGGAGCCTCTGGGATTATAACATCCTGCTTTTCCAAGTAGGGTTGCAGCTTAGCTAGTAATGATAATAATAATAATAATAATAATAATAATAATAATAATAATAATAATAAGGAACGACACTAGATTTGGTGGTCCATAGCAGCATCTTAGTTTCTTTGAAGGCATTGAGTAATTTAGTGTAAAGCTCAAGACTAACTTCTTTGATCCAGTCATCATCTCACAAATTATAAGCAGAAAGAAAAATTGTTTTCACTGATTCCAAAGATTTACAAAATATCAGTGTGTCATTATATAGGGGTGATCAGAAGTCGATCCTGTCTTTCATATCAGAAATGGGTTTAATCTTCAACCTGAGATTGACTAGTTATTTCACCAGCTTGTTCATTATTGTCATTAATGCATAGATTCTCATTATACACATTTCTAAATGATAGTTTTAGAACTCGATCTTTGTGAATAACTTCTTTTTTTTTTATAAAATCGTAGTTGCGAAAATGGTTTCTCTATACATCTTTTCTTGTCTGATGTTTCCTGTTTCTGTGATGGTGTAACACTGCTGAGGTGTTCGTCTCACTAAAAACTGCTTGGGTCGGCACTCATGGAATTAGGTCTCCCCTGTGAAAAGATCTAGTCCTCTTACTTTGCATAGTAAATCTTCATCATTTAGTTAAATTTCCTTTTCTTCAATGTTTTTATACGTATCTGAGTGGAACTTCTGCAAGCTAAGTATATTACCAGAGTCCTTTACCTTGTCACCTTTACAAAATATACAGTATTTACCAAATATCACTATTTAACATCTTATTTTTGGCGACTTATTCACTTACATCCAAGAATTTGTTTTTATGCTTAACAATATGCAGCGACTAGTTCAAAAACACTCTCGTCGGCAACTTTATAAACTAGTAAATAAACAAGTGAACAAATAAGAAAAATAATTAATCTTAACTTCGAACTGCATTTGAATAAATACCTTCAAATTTTCTATAAAAAAATAATGGTACTTTATCTTTTAAAATGAGTTTGGAATTTGTCAGGAGAAAAAGAAATCATCACTTGCTTATTTGGATTTCAGTTTGAAACGGATAGAAAAGTTTTGGTATCTATTTGGATATAACGTAAATTTTGGCTAAAAAAAGCGTATGTAACAAGGACGTATTTATAATGCAATATGTAATTACAGATTAGTTATTTTTTTCCTGAGTGGACTTCGTTTGTAAAGAGAAATATGTTAAAATCAAGATTTTTTTTGCTTTGTCTGTGTACATTTTGTATTCCTTTAGAAATACATATTATACTATTAAAATTTGTGCTTCTTTACATGTTTCTTGATATATTGCATTTTTTGAAAGTCTGAATATGATTGACCTCCCATATAAAGGTTTATGCAGATTTATGTGAGAACGGCCCCGAGTTGAGAATGGAAGTAATAATGTAGTTTTGGAAGGGTTACAAGATTTCGGTATGTCTGGATAAATGGATAAATTCCAGGAATTCAGAAGGTAAGAAGAACTAATTACGTTTAATAAATCCAAAGAAATATCTTGCAATTCCAAATTATCAACGGGCTCAGGCGCGGGCCAATACTCACCTCGACAGAACTTTCTCAAAATTTACGTTTTGGTCCAATTATTATTATTATTATTATTATTATTATTATTATTATTATTACTATTATTATTATTATTATTACCTCCGCCAAGGGGGTCATGTTTTCACCTATATCTATTTGTTTGTCACCAACCTAACTCAAAAAGTTACGGGAGAATTTTGACCAACGTACTACAAATATAATTAAAAACTGTGTTAAGGTTGAATCTCTCTCTCTCTCTCTCTCTCTCTCTCTCTCTCTCTCTCTCTCTCTGAATGTCATTTAGCCCGGTATAACTCATGTATGGTGTTTTTTTATTATTATCTTATATCGAACCATATCTGAGAGTACTTTTTCTTCAATCGGTGACTTGAACAAGGCTAATGTCGAAATAATCTAATGTAGCTATTAACGGATGGAATATTTTAGCTGCGATACTACAATAATTTCTACACAATTTTGCGGAATCATTATATATATATATATATATATATATATATATATATATATATATATATATATATATATATATATATATATATATATTTAAATATTTAACTTAGCCGGTGAATATATAATAGCTGCTGCTCCAGCGGCTCGACAGAAAACACACACAAAAACTCGCGAGCGATCGCTATGAAGGTTGCGGGTGTGCCCACCAGCGCCAACTATCGGCCAGATACCGCATATACATGTAAACAGACCCAATTTTTTCTCTGTCGGCCTTAACGACAAGACGTATCAATACTCGCTGTATAACCTGGAGTTTTCTCAACATATTTGGTGAAGTACTTCCTTTTGGTTTGAGCTTTCGCAGTGCAGGTGTTTTATCTTCAACTTAAATCTTGAACTCGTTTTTGGATAGATTTAATTTTTGATGACTTTGGATTGTTTTTTGGACTTCCTTTGACTTTTAAATGGCCGACCCTTCCCTTAGTACGGAAGTGTGTTTTAGGCTTTTAGTAATTATCTTATCACGTTATAAATTAATTATAGATTTTCCTCTATATATTTTATATCTCAACCGCCTTTATTAGGCCTCTTCGATTAGCTTTCCATTTATAATAAACATCAAGATAAATTTTAATGATTTGTTTATATGCGACCTTTCCTGAGAGTAGGCGGTCCTTACTTGGAAACCGAAGTTAAACAACGTTGAGCCCTTTCAATCGTAAATAACTTTTACAGAGCAAATGATTTAAAACTTATTAAATGAATATTTTTTAGTAGATATTTTATGAAAGATTTTCTTTGAATAGTCTTCGTACTGTTTCAAAGATGAACTAACGTTTAGTTTATTTATGCTACGCAGTTTGCGCTCTATCGTTACGATAAAGAGAGAGAGTATCACGGTTTCACTTTGCAGAAAGAGTAAATCGATTCTGACGTTTTGTTCATTCTTCTTTCAAAGCTTAAATTCTTTAAATACTATTTTAAAGGAACTTGTTAATTGAAAAACCTTTTAGTTTTTTCCTTTGGTCAAATAACCTGTTTATTGACGAAAGGTAAGTGGGCTCTTCTCTTCGGTGCGAAATCAAGAGAGAGAGAGAGAGAGAGAGAGAGAGAGAGAGAGAGAGAGAGACGGAGAGAGAGAGAGGAGAGAGAACGTTCCGATCTTTATTCTCGTCCCAAGCGAGTAACGTTGTTCTCGAGTCAGTTTTTTACTCTCGTCCCTAGTCTCTGTACGGGGAGAAAGGATAAAACTTTTTTAGTTTTTATTCTCGTCCCAAGGCACTGTACGGTGAGAGATTGAAAACGTAGTTTTGAATGAACTAGTGTTTAGTCTCCTTCCCAGCCACTGATCTTTTTATCTTAAAATATGTTTACTGTTTTTTGCTTGTATTAATGTGCTTACATTATGCGACTGATTTCGCAATTATAACCTTTTGATGAGGGTAGAATTGCGTGCTTCAGGTAGAAATCAGTTTTATTCATACCTAATGTGAATTGTTAAAAAATTCGATTTCAGTGAAATAAGTGCAAAACAGAAAATCGTAGTGATAAAGTGATAATTGCGCAAAGTGTTATCAGTGTTGCGACCGAGGGTTCGTCTGTTCGTGCCTGTCGTTCGCCTAGTCCGAGACCTCTTGCAAGCTCCCAAGCCCAGGGGAGAAGTAATGTCGTACGACTTATGGGTTCGAGAGGACTTGATCAGCGAACAGACGTTCCCTCTATGGTTTCAGGCGTGTCTCATCAACACCGCCCCTACCATAAGACGAGCGAGACGATTTTCTCCTCGTCATCCGAAGGCTTTTCGCATAAGAAACCGTGGAACAAGGTTTCGAGGCCCTTTAAGCGAAAGTCAGTCCTTTCAGGACAGGTCCAGCGTCCTGGTTTTAACTATTAGGACAGCTCTGACCCTATGCAGTCATCGGAAGATTGCTCGCCGTCTAAACAAAAGCGTAACACAGGCTCCGAGAGTCTTTTTGTAGGCAAGGTTTTGCAGTCACAGACATTACCCTCGTCTCTTACCGCAACCATTCCCGTTGATCCTAAATGGGATGTACGGCAAGACATGCAGAATAAGCTTGCCTCTCTTATGGAGGACTATTCTGCTGAGCAGGTTCACGATGATCCTCGCCGCTTAGCTGATCGAGATCCTGGCCGTCAGCCGCCCAAACGAACCTTTGCTCGTCCTGTTGACGTTGACGCTACAAAGTCACGTCAGTCACGTTTTGTAGAGCCTCACTCGATGCAGTCCAGTGTTGACTTTCAGCCGCTTGTGGACGTTCAGCCGCTGCCGCATGCTCTTGTTGACGTTCAGGACGTTCGCCAACCAGCGAAGTTGAATTGTTTTGACGTTGAGCGTCAAGCACCGCTGTCAAGAGTTGTTTTGACTGCTCAGTCTAGGCAGTCAAGGCAGTCTCGAGTTGACGTCGAGCGTCCTCCCGCACCTGTTGGTTGTTGCTGGTCAGTCCTTTAAGCAGTTACATGACATAGCGTCCTTGACTGCTACTGTTGCTCCTTTGCGTGTGGACTCTGTTTGTCAAGCATTGCCACCACGGCAGGTCTCTCCCTTGCTTGAGACTCGGCTATTGTCGGACAAGGTTCCTTCAGATGAGGAAGTTGCTGTTCCCCCTCCTACTGATATTCCCTTGAGGACTCTATCAGACGGAGAGGAGCCTAAAGCTGCTCACCCCTCTATGGACTTTAAATAAATCATGCTGATTTTTAAGGATCTTTGTCCGGATCTTTTTGTAACTGCTGCTCCTCGTTCGCCTAAACGTCAGAGTTTACACTAGGCCTAGCTACTTCGAAGCCGTTGTTTTATAAGCTAGTGCTCTCTCGCTCTTCTAAGAAAGCTTTACGTTTGCTAGGCGACTGGTTTATCACCAGGAGGAGTTTGGGGGAGACAGCCTTTGCTTTCCCTACTTTTAAGCTGGCTTATAGAGCGAGAGTCTGATATGACACGGGAGAAGTTCTCGGCTTGGGAGTTCCTGCCTCTGCCCAGATAGACTTCTCAAACCTCATAGACTCTCCCTGGCGCCTGGCCATGAGACGCTCCAAGATTTTATGGTCGACTTCAGAGCTAGACCATCTCCTGTTAGGAGTTTTTTCGAGCGTTTGAAGTTTTGCTGTACAATTATGTCATGCATAAACAAGGCTTTCAGGGATGGCTCCAATGATCTGAGAGCCACGTTCTCTGCAGGAACAAGTCCCTCAGGGATGGCTCCAATGATCTGGCAGCCATGTTCACTGCAGGAGTACGTAAGAGGCAAGTGCGCTCAATGTGTTCATTGTCAAGACAAACTTCACGATGAAGTCTACCAGGCTGTCTTGACAGCATTAATGGAAGGCGACTGGATGGTCTCTCTCGACCTTCAGGAGGCATACTTCCACATTCCTATACACCCGGATTCCCAACCGTTTCTGAGGTTTGTTTACAGGAATGTGGGGTACCAGTTTCGAGCCCTGTGCTTTGGCCTCAGTCCTGCTCCTCTCGTGTTTACGAGGCTCATGAGGAATGTGGCAAAATCCCTCCATCTATCGGGGATCCGAGCCTCCCTGTACTTGGACGACTGGCTTCTCAGAGCATCGTCCAGTCTTCGCTGTCTGCAGGATCTACATTGGACGTTGAGTCTGGCCAGGGAGTTGGGACTTTTGGTCAACCTAAAAGTCCCAACTGATCCCATCCCAGATTATTCTATATTTGGGGATGGAGATTCGCAGTCCAGTTTTTTTCGGGCTTTTCCGTCTGCCACCGAATAGAACAAGCCCTGCTCGAAGTCCAACTAATGCTGAAAAGAAAACGTTTGTTCAGTCAGGAGTTGGAACAGTCTCGTAGGGACTCTCTCATCCCTGGAGCAGTTTGTCTCACTAGGGAGACTACACCTTCAGCCTCTCCAGTTCCATCTAGCCTCTCACTGGAACTAGGACAAGACGTTAGAGACGGTATCATTCCCAGTCTCCGAACCAGTAAAGGCATGCCTGAAATGGTGGGACAGCAATATCAGTCTGAGAGAGGGACTATCCCTAGCAGTCAAGAACCCAAACCACGTGTTGTTCTCAGACGCGTCGGATTTGGGTTGGGGTGCGACCCTGGACGGTCGGGAATGCTCGGGTCTGTGGACCTCAAGTCAGAAGAGCATGCACATCAACGGCAAGGAGCTATTAGCAGTCCACTTGGCCTTGATGATATTCGAAAGCTTCTTCGAAACTAAGTGGTAGAGGTCAACTCAGACAACACCACAGCTTTCGCGTACATCTCCAAGCAAGGAGGCACACACTCCTTCACGCTGCTCGAGATCGCAAGGGACCTTCTCTTATGGTCAAGAAATCGAGGCATCTCCCTGTTGACGAGATTCATCCAGGGGGACTTGAACGTCTTGGCAGACTGTCTCAGTCGGAGGGGTCAGGTGATACCCACGGAATGGACCCTCCACAAGGACGTGGGCAAGAGTCTTTGGGCTACTTGGGGTCAACCCACCATAGACCTCTTTGCCTCCTCGTTGACCAAAAGGTTACCAATCTATTGCTCTCCAGTCCTAGATACAGAAGCAATCCACATAGACGCGTTTCTACTGGATTGGTCTCTTCTGGACTTATATGCATTCCCACCATTCAAGATAGTCAACAAGGTACTGCAGAAGTTCGCCTCTCACGAAGGGACAAGGTTGACGTTGGTTGCTACCCTCTGGCCCGCGAGAGAGTGGTTCACCGAGGTACTTCAATGGCTGGTAGACTTTCCAAGAAGTCTTCCTCTAAGGGTAGATCTGTTACGTCAGCCTCATGTAAAGAATGTCCATCAAAGCCTCCCCGCTCTTCGTCTGACTTCCTTCAGACTATCGAGAGACTCTCAAGAGCTCGAGGCTTTTCGAAGGAGGCAGCCAGTGCGATTGCAAGAGCGAGGAGAGCTTCTACCATTAGAGTATACCAGTCGAAGTGGGAAGTCTTTCGAGACTGGTGCAAGTCAGCATCTGTGTCCTCGTCCAGTACCTCTGTAGCCCAAATCGCAGATTTTCTTTTACATCTGAGAAAGGTTCGCTCCCTTTCAGCTCCCACGATTAAGGGCTACAGGAGCATATTGGCTTCGGTCTTTCGACATAGAGGCTTAGATCTTTCCAACAATAAAAATCTCCAAGATCTCCTTAAGTCTTTCGAGACCTCTAAGGAACGTCGTTTGGCAACTCCTGGATGGAACTCAGACGTGGTCCTAAGGTTCCTCATGTCAGACAGGTTTGAGCCATTACATTCAGCCTCCCTGAAGGATCTCACCCTCAAGACACTTTTCCTAGTGTGCTTGGCTTCGGCTAAAAAGGTCAGTGAACTTCATGCCTTCAGTAAGAACATCGGCTTTTCTACAGAGAAAGCCACTTGTTCACTTCAACTTGGTTTCCTGGCCAAAAATGAACTGCCTTCTCGTCCTTGGCCTAAATCTTTTGATATTCCTTGCTTATCAGAGATCGTAGGCAACGAACTGGAAAGAGTATTATGTCCTGTTAGAGCTCTTAAGTTCTATTTAGCTCGTTCTAAGTCATTACGAGGTAAATCTGAGGTATTATGGTGCTCAGTTAAGAAACCATCATTGCCTATGTCAAAGAATGCTTTGTCATATTTTATCAGATTTTTAATACGAGAAGCTCATTCTCACTTGAATGAGAAAGACCGATGTTTGCTTAAGGTTAAGACGCACGAAGTTAGAGCTATAGCAACCTCCGTGGCCTTCAAGCAAAATATATCTCTGCAAAGTATTATGGACGCGACTTTTTGGAGAAGCAAGTCAGTGTTTGCGTCATTTTACTTAAAAGATGTCCAGACTCTTTACGAGGACTGCTACACACTGGGTCCATTCGTTGCAGCGAGTGCAGTAGTGGGTGAGGGTTCTACCACTACATTACCCTAATTCCAATATCCTTTTTAATCTGTCTCTTGAAATGTTTTTAATATTGTTTTTTGGGTTGTACGGAAGGCTAAGAAGCCTTTCGCATCCTGGTTGATTTGGCGGGTGGTCAAAGTCATTTCTTGAGAGCGCCCAAATTAGGGGTTTGATGAGGTCCTTGTGTATGGGTTGCAGCCCTTAATACTTCAGCTCCTGGGAATCTTTCAGCATCCTAAGAGGATCGCTGGGCTTCGTGAGGAAGACAGACTAATAAGTCAGAGTAATCGTCTAAGTCAACTTCCTTACCAGGTACCTTTATATATTTGGGTTTTGTTACGATATAACTGTCAAAAACTCTAAGCATATACGCTGTAAACTTAATTAACTCTGGTCTCTACCCACCACCATGGGTGTGAATCAGCTATTATATATTTACCGGCTTAGTTAAATATTTAAAAATGATATTTTAATTATAAAATAAATTTTTGAATATACTTACCCGGTGAATATATAAATTGAAGGCCTCCCCTTCCTCCCCGATAGAGACCCAGCGGGATGAGAAAAATTGGGTCTGTTTACATGTATATGCGGTATCTGGCCGATAGTTGGCGCTGGTGGGCACACCCGCAACCTTCATAGCGATCGCTCGCGAGTTTTTGTGTGTGTTTTCTGTCGAGCCGCTGGAGCAGCAGCTATTATATATTCGCCGGGTAAGTATATTCAAAAATTTATTTTATAATTAAAATATCATATATATATATATATATATATATATATATATATATATATATATATATATATATATATATATATATATATATATATATATATATATATATATATGTGTGTGTGTGTGTGTGTGTGTGTGTGTGTGTGTGTGTGATTCAGTATTTGCAGTGGATATTCGAAACGTCATGAGATAAAACAGAATGATATATGGAAACTCGATTTGTAAAATATTAATGCTTTCACTAGCAAAAACACCCCGTTGCTGTCTTTGATTCACTAAGGTCGGAGAGGGCTCCGCCCATTTCCTAGTAGTAGTAGGAAGTGCAACACCTTGTCTGTTTTGTCACGAGAACACTAGAGACATCTGACGAAAGATTTCCCCAGAGTGTCGGCGTTCTTTTGATTCTAACTGTACATCAACGGTCAATGTATGCCATGTGTAAGTGAAGCTAGATTTTTAGGGTTGATCTATGATTATAGGCTTACATGGGTTCCTTACTTGAAAGCCTTAAAAGTAAAGTGTCTTGAGGCTCTGAATCTTTTAAAAGTTTTGTCCCATACATCATGGGACCAGACTGTAAAACTTAAAATTTCTCAAGTCTTTAATTTTTTTTCAAAAATTAGTTAGGGGTGTGAAATACACTCCTCAGTTACCCCAAGACGGTTAGAAGTTTTAGATACTATGCACCATGCTGGTATCAGATTGTCCACAGGAGCCTTCAGAACTTTGCCAACCCCAAGCCCCCTTGTTGACTCTAGAGAATTACCTTGAGACCTTTACCAGAATTCTTCTATTGTTCGGTATTGGTTTAGGTTGCAAAGACTTCCTAATTATTTAGCCTGTCAGACTGCAAACCATTTAATGCATTCCAGATATTTTTCATTGCACCCAAAATCTCGTCAACCTTATGGCTTCCGGGTTTAGATATAGGTAGAAATAATGTGCTCGCATGTAGGATATCATCAACCCCTCCATGTACATTACCTGATATATCTTTTTATGAATATTTTATTAGTATACAAAAGAACATGACTGACTACGAAGCCAGGTTGCTCTTTATGGAACATGTTGAAAAACATAGGGAATCGCCTTTATGTATACTGATGGCTCCAAATCTGATGCTGGTGTTGGATTTGGAGTATATAGTAGTGCTTTTAAATGTAGAGGTGCACTTCCTCTAGTATCCTCTATACTTACTGGCGAACTATATGGCATACTAACTGCTATTGAGAAAATAGCGTTACAAGATGAAGATAATTTTAAAATTTTTAGTGATGCAAAACGTGCCCTACAAGCTTTAGAAGTTTTTAATTTTGATAATCATTTAGTTTTTAAGATTTTAAAGTGGTTTTTAATCATTGGTATGAAAGGTATAACAGTTAGATTTTGCTGGGTACGGGACACAAGGTGTGTGTGGAAATGAAAAGGCAGATTCACTGGCAAAGAGTGCTGCAGCCTAGTTGCTACCAAGAAGGTATCCCATTCCCAGTAAAGATTTTTTACCTACAATTAATGATTTTATTTATAATAATTGGCAACAGCATTTGGATAGTTTACTTGAAAGTAAGATGAGTGAAGTAAGTATTGTTATATTTCTTTAGAGGTACTGTATAATGGGATGCCCCGAAAGTGGGAGACTACTCTTTGTAGTCTCTGCATTTGTCACCGGATGACACGAGTTTTTTCTGGCTGGCCAACATCAATCATATTGCGATGACTGTTTGGTACCATTGACAGTGAGGCATTTGTTGACTGAATGCCCCATATGTAGTAGCGAAAGAAATAGATATCTGTTTGAGGCTCAAGGTGAGGATGGCAGGTTCATCCTTGCCAAGATTCTTGGACATGATGTATCCTACCATGCTAGTGGTGTTTTTAGCCTTATTTCAGAAGCAGGTCTTCTGAAAGATATTTAAATTTCAAAATGACATCTTTGTTTTTATGGTTTCAATTGAATATTCCTTTTATTTTTTCTTATTTACAATAAACAATATCGGCGTTAATGACCTTAGATGTCAGGAGTACAGAAAACCTCAAATCAATCGATTAATCAATCACCAATCACAATTTTCATATCTCTCATTGGGATTTCATCTATTACTCTCTGCAATTTTTCATAATATTCATCTTTCCTTTCTTCTGGGGAATCATTTGTTGGTGCATAGCAAACTATAATTTAAAACTATTTACAGTTCTCCACTCAGGTAATGCCCTTTCTGCTATTGGTGTCATCATCATTCCTACCCTTTTTTCTTCCAACTCCATTTGTTCTTCCTGAATAGATATATACTGTATATTGTCTTGGTCTAAGGTTTCCTCATCAATCCCCTTACAATGTGTTTCATTTAGGGCCAAGCTTTCCAAAGTATATTTCATAAATTACTTTTCCACTTTCTTTAACTTTCCAATCTGATTCCAGGTTCTAACATTCCAATTACCAATTTTCAATTTTTCTTTGATATTTATAAGCTGGGAGATTCTTAGCACCCTACTGCGCCCGAGACTAAAGGTCATTCTGTCGTCTTCGCTGCCCTGTGACTGACTAAATCCATTGAGGATTCATTAGCTATATTCATCAAAGGATATCCAGTTCCTTGTGGTGCACAGTACCTATCAACTAAGGAAAGCGACCCCTGCCTGTCCATACTAATTCCATTAAAATCATCTGCCAGGTATCAAGTGTAGAAGCCTAAGAGACAACTTGTCTCCCTCCTTAAAGTCACCTTGTTGGCTGTGACTTCATCGAGATTTAAGGAGCTTATCCTCCACACCCAAAGTTCTTGTTACTCCTCCAGGTTCTCATCTGCTTTTATAACCGTTGGCAAACACGGATTGGTAAGATATACATCCTAGCAAATCAAATCTAATACATTGTTAAACCTCTCACATAAATGTTCCACTACAAATCTAATTTAAATCCCTTCTCTTTTGTTTAAATCATTCATTCGTCCCGTATCGATCTTCTTGTCATCTTTTTGCATTGTTTATTTACAAAAGAGAAATATTTGATAGACAACACTACACAATAGTTTTCCCATCAAATCTAAATATTTCATGCTTTTATAGTGGTCTGTAGTGTTTATTTATTTGAATAAAACCTTATATATCTAAGGGACAACCTACTACAAATTGTGTTTGCTAACTTCAAAAACTTTAGTCCAGATATTTTATTCACAAATGTTTTCTAATTTCAGTGGAAGCTGAAAACATCATATTGTTTGAACGGGATCTTGTATCCATTCCAATGGGGGTGCCAACGCCATCGTCTATTGATGAGGCAAGAGAGAGGCAAGAGGAGAGCAAACGTCTCAACAAGGTTCATGAAGTGTTCATTTAAGAGTTTTTAATTTTTTAGTTTTTTGCTTACTAAAAACTTAACCAGGCCAGGGCTTTTACAGAGCTATTTCTTTTGCTAGTCGTTTCGTCCTTCGACAATGCCAGTCGTTACATTTACTAGTCATGAGCTAACTTGTGTTCCCCCGCTTTTGAATATCTGCCGGAATTAGCAGTCACATTTACGGGTGATTTCCCTCTTCTCCCCCTCAAAACGATATTTTGTTTGGTGACAGTAATAACCTTAATCTTAAGTTTTAGAATTTATTTTTAGTGATATGACCTTTTTTCTCTTTGCTTGAAATTCTGTATAGAATAAGAAGTGGGACAATGGCAAGCCCGCTAATTTTAACCTAAATTTGTATGTATCTTGTAATGTTTTCATTAGGTTTTTTTTCCATATTGTAAACATTGTTACAAGATATGGGCAGAAACACTGAGAAGCAAAAAAGCAAGAGATTATCGGTTATACAGTATATTTCGAGATATCTGAACATGCATTGGAGAGGTATTTCTCTTCGATGACATTGATCTTTTGAACATATGCTTTAGAGCTGGAAAGCCTTACAGTAATTCTATTATCTCATTACTTGAGCCAAAAAATTATCTTCTTACTGTATAGTGTATACCATATTTTTTTTATGGTAAGGCAGTTCATTATTTACGCATTTAACTAGTTACAAATATTGCAGAATAGATTCTAAGATAATGCTTACAATTAAGAGGTTTACCATTCATCTACTGCTGCCTTCACATATTTTTTTTTTTTTTTTTTGTGAAATTTGATTGATTGTATATGCAGAAGGGAATTGATATTTATTGCTTAAACTAACCGCTTCTGTTTGTTGTAAGCTTTGATTTCCTACTTTAATCTTTCTTTTAGCTTTGATTTTTTACTGTGATGCTGTACATCATATATTAGTAAATGCTACTGATTTGATTACTTAAATACACCAAGTTGATTTATTAGGAATTATAATTTCTTTTTACAAATGGTAAATTTTTATTCTTCACTATTTTAAAATGTAATATTTTAGAAGTGTTATTTTACTGTATGAAGCCTTTAAGAAAGTGGTTTCCAAGTTTTAATTTTAATTTTCGGGTGTTTGCAAATGAAAAAAGTAAGCAGATAAATTATTTGAAAGTAGGACAAGTTTTTGACTGTCCAGCTCATTTTAAGTTATGAAGGTGATAAGTGAGCGTTAGGTAAAATGGACTTCATGATTTTTGTCATGGTTATTTTTATTAGGTGTAAAGAAAATTATTCTTTACATATTAAAGAACGGTCTCCTGATTTGATTTTTTTTCCAGCTGCTTTGGAGTGTCGTTTTTTTTTTTTTTTTATATTTTGGCCGCAGCAGTCCATATTGTGCTTTTTTAAAGCACTTTATTTGCTAATTTTGTGCTTATTTAGTAGTTTTGAACATAACTGGTCAAGGAACAAAAATGCACTGAAGTTGATTTCTGGAGATTGTTTGATAACCATGAAGAGTAGTTGATGGAATAAGTAACAGACCTTTTAATGTTTCTTTATCTGTACTGCCCCTGGTTTTCATGTACTCTCCCTTGTTCTTTTATGTGTCATCGGATGAAATGTGAGAGTCGACTGTTGAGGATCCAAAGTATGGAATCTGCTTTAGTTTTGTGTTGCAATGGGGAAATGATTACAGTATAGTATTTTTGAGCTTGTCCTCTTTCTTATGGGAACTTCATACAAAAAGGAATCAATACTTTACAAATAACTCATTCTTGATATATCACAAAATGTTTATTTACCAGAGGATTGTTTTAATGTTGAACAGAACATTGGCAAAGTCTCTTTTTCTGTATTTTAAGGAGAATAATGTATGTAGTACATATTTTGTGGGATAGGGCCTTGGTAAAAGTGTAGGTAACTGCTGTGTTAGATTTCAGAAAAACCTTTTCAGTCTAACATACAGTACACAAGTAAAGGCCTTACATGTAGAAAAGCACTCAGCTGTAGAAAACTTTGAACTCGAAAAGTAAATTGTTCCGTCACTAAATACAAACCCATTCGCACTTTTTTAGGGAATAGAATTTTGGCGGAACTTGCAGAACACCCATGAGACTTTTAGCAAGGTATAACTACCCCACTGCTAGTTAGCAGGGGGTGGGGGTTTAGCTGGTAGTACTGGCTATCCCGCTTACACACACTTGTGTTGTCTTGTCACATTTGCTTTTGGCTTGGTTGAGAGTGGACGTCATCTCTCTCCACCGCCCAAGTCACTGACTAGCAATTGGACTAATCTTTTCTTTGCTTTTTCATTTCAGGTTGGGAGTGTTTCTTCCAGGTCTTCATGCAGACTTGTCCTGAACCTGAGGGAGGCAAGTGTGGTAGCTTCATGTTTTTGGTCGAGTCAAATTCTCATTCCCTGTGCCTGACCTGCCTAGGATGATCTTGTACTTGGGACGGCACCTGTCACGAATGTAGGGAGTGGTCATTCTTTCAGTGGAAGAGGTTTAGTAGAATGCAGAAGGAGAAGTTGAAGAGTGATTCTCTTTCGGGGTCATCCTCAAAGTTGAGATCCTCCTTCCACTCCTGGATCTCTGCCCGAAGCTCCATCTCATTTGGTCTCCCCTGAGAAATGATCGAGCAGGAGCGGTGATCCTTTACCCTGGGACAACCCTTAGGTTTTAAAGACACCGATGCTTCCCTAGTGAAGCGGCGGCGCCCTTCTCCAGAGAGGAGTCTTTTTCTGTTGATGGTCTTTTGAAGTTGTGGCCTTCCTTGGGTATCGCTGATTCTCCGTTGAAGGAAGGTCTGTTTGAGCTGTTGCAATTGTGAGCAGAGAGGAAACACACATCGGCTTCCTCAGAGGTTGACCTTGGTCCTCCTAAGGGCTCCGAAAGTTTTGTACTGGAGGAGTCTCTAGCGTTGGTGCCCAATGCAGTCTCCCAAGCTCCATCACCAACTTCTCTGAGTAGGCTAGATTGCCTGATGCCGTTCCAGCTCAGTGTGCTAACGACGGCACTCCCCCTTGTTCTGAATTCACTCAGCTGGCGGAGGGTGGGCAAAGTCTAAGGCTTGTTCCTGTTGCTCACGAGGGACAACTTTCCTGTACGCGTGTTAGGTTCTCCCCATAGTGGTCTCCGCCACGCGGGGCTATGAAAAGACGCCTGGTTTTGCCCATGCCTTTCTTTAACCCCTCGAAGTGTTGCTCATCAGATCGTGAGCAAGAGGTAGCTCATCCCCAGTGGGTTTGACGCGTCCATTATCCATCTTTTTACCCTCTCCCTGCAGATTCACCTCTCCCAGTTCCTACCTTGGAGTCTCCTAGGAGTCTCGTCACACTTGTGAGGGAGTCCTGACGAGTGATGCTGCTATATCACTTTTACTTGAGTGCGCTGCGTGCGACCAGAGACATCTTGCCAACATCAACCAGTGCTCGCCACCCCCATCTCGCAGTGCCGACAGCAGGAATTTCCAGACCGCCGACGCGATCTGGAGTAATTGCTTAGGTGGCAGACAGCAGACTCATCTAGACTCCACAGCAGTCCAGCTCTTGACCAGTTCCTAGCATGCAACCAGTCTCCAGGCACATCCAGGCTCCAGGGTGCGACCAGGTCTCCACCACATGACCAGGCTCCAGCGCTCATTCAGGTTCCAGTTCACAAGCGTCCGCCAACTTGTATTAACGCTTCAGCTCGTGATGTTCATTCATTGCGTGGCCATCTCCCATCGTGTGATCACCCTCTATCTCATGATCGCCCTTCCACTCATGATCGTGACATCTCATCAGCTCAGCATTCTACTTCAGCACTCGATCTTCATACCGCTCGTGAGAGCACATCAACTCGTGATCATCCGGCAACTCGCTGCATAGTAGCGCGCCATCCCAGGAACATCTTTCCTCACACGATCTTAAAGCGGCATGTGACCACGTAACAGTGCATAGGAACGCAACAGGCCGCGGTGTCAAGCGATCACCAGGAGCGCCATCCTTGAAGACAAGAACATTCACGATCTTCAACCCACTCTACCATTACAGAGCACGACAGTATGCCAGTACATATTTAAGCAGGTAAGTATGCAATCTCATCTTTGCAAATGATTAAACCATGGACACCTTGCAGATGGTCCCCGGCTCGTGAACCTCATAGTGAGCTTCCATCTTCCATCTCTGCTTTTAATAAGGACATACCCGGGTTTGCTGAAGTGGTGACAATAGTTTGACTGGCAGTTACCGGCTTTGCACTGACTCACGCAGGTAAGCACCACGTAGCAGCAGCTTCAATCAGAACTCCTTGGCTCCTGCTAAAGACTTCTGGTACCTCAAAGTTCTCATCTCCACCTTCTGACTCAAGGCGCAGGAGTTTCGTTTCGGCCCCACCTCGGGAAAAACAGGCTATGATGATGTTTTCTCCAATTCACTCCAAGGTACTTAACCTTCCAACAGGTTTGGGGACATTGCAGCAGGATTTCTCCTGGCTAGAGATGACTCTCATGAATCCATTTAAGAAGAGGAGAAGACAGAGATAGCCTACGCCTCCTCCATGTGATACCCTCCACACTTGTACAAGCAGGGATTCGAGATCACCAAGGGATATCTCTCTAACCATATCGGTTGTCTCCTATTGAGGTCGCCACATCTAGCCAGCCCGCTCCATCGACAGTGGCAGAGCAGCCTTTGCACGCCTCTACGCCCAAGGATATGTCCGGATCTTCCAGACGTAGGGAGAACACAAGATCCTCCTTGCTTGCAGAGTTTCTTTCTTCTCTTAGGGAGAGAATGGATACCAAGACATTGCCGAAGAACCGCTCCTCGAGGATGGCGGCCCAAGCCAAGGAGAAAGTGCCAAGCTCTTCGGCTTAAACAGCAATGACAATGGCAAAAGAGGTTCTGCAACATCGAGGTACTCCTCTAGACATCATGGTGACGAGAACATCCCAACCCGGGCTCCTATGGGTGAGAGTTTGTGGGTGGATGATGACCAGCATGATTACAAACAGGACGACACTCCTCCCAGGTCAGCTAGTCCGTGGTTTTCATAGACTGAGCAGAAGGAATCCGACCACTTGTTCTGGCAGGTCCTGTCCTGCATGAGAGCTATCAACAGTCAAGACGACCGTTCAGCAGCTCCAGCAAAGGGGAAGGATACTGTGTTGGACCATCTATATGGCACTCAGAGACCCTCCAAGAAACTTTCAGCCTTGCCTCTGGACCCGGCTATATAATCGCTGACTAAAGGTATCTCGTGCCAGAGACTTGCAGGACTTCCCATCACCTTTTCAGCTAATGATGCCCTAAATATTGAGAAGGTTGCAAAGTTTGCCATGTAAGCTACTTCATGGCTCAATCTGTGGCTAGGGTCAGTGGGCCATCTGATCAAGATGTAGGACTGGTCGTAGGAACATACTAGGAAGTCCATGTCAACCATTCTATTATCTGGTGCCAGGAAAGTCGAGTTCCTTGCTCACCAAATGGTTAACTTCTGGCCAAAATTGACCCTGAGATGACAGGACGCAATAATAAAGAGGTTTCATAGGCAAGTTTCTAGGAAAGAAATGACAAAGCTACAAAAATCGGCAATGGAATGACCGTCACTTTTCAGTGCAGAGGACGCTGAAAGGGAAGTAGATTGTTGGAGGAATACGAGTCAGGACTCTCTCCTTCAGAGGGCGATGACCTCAAGATAGTATGGAACAGCTCCTCCACCCAGGAAACCTCCACCATCCAGTCCTCAGGAGTTCAGGCACTCCCAAGTCTTCATCTAAGAATCCTTTTCCTACCCAAGACCAGCCAAAGGGAAGCAGAAACAATAAAGGAGGAAAAGGTAGCGGTCGAGGCCGCTCCCACTAAAGAAGGCAATCCTTCCACTTGTCCACCAGTGGGGGAATATCTGCAATGCCGGTGGTAGAGGTGGCTGTAGCACAGGGCCAAGTCCTGGAATGTTTCTGTAATTCAGTCAGGTTATCACGTCACATTCACTCAATCTCTCCCTCAATTGACAGCATCCAGTTTGGTCGAGCTCCTACAAGAAGGGATCCGTGATGGAGATGGCCTTCATGGCTGAAGTTCAGACCATGTTGGAGAAGAGTACTCTACAAGAGGTCCTAGATGAGTCCTCAGGCTTTTACAGTCAACTCTTTCTTGTAAAGAAGGCTTCTGGAGTTTTGAGACCTGTCATCCACCTTTCCTCCCTGAACAAGTTTGTGCAACAAACTCCGTTCAAGATGGAGATGGCAGACACGGTCAGACAGGCAGTAAGAACACAGAACTTCATTTGCACTCTGGAAATAAAGGATGCATACTTTCCCCAGTCCATCCATCAACAAGGAAGTATTTGAGGATCATCTTCAATCACCGACGATGCAGTTCAAGGTGCTGTTCTTCGGCCTGTTGATAGCACCTAAGGCTTTCACAAAAGTTTTTTCCATGGTGTCAACCTAGGCCCACAGGAATGGCATTCTTCTGTTAAGATACCTAGAGGACTGGCTGATCGTAGCAGACTCGGTGGTGACTCTTCTTCAACACCGCGATGGACTCTTGAGTTAGGTCATGATCTGGAGATTGTGGTAAATCTTGAGAGATCCTCCATGCTACCATCATAGACACAAACCTGCAGAAAGTCTTCCCTTTTGACAACAGGATCCAAAGGCTGAAGAAGGTAGCAAGTCCCTTCTTACAACGTGATGCACTTCCGTCACAGCAGTGGTTACGTCTCATAGGTCACCTATCGTCCCTAAAACGTGTGATATGCAACTATTGGCTATAAATACAATCTGTACAGTGGCAGCTGAAGTCCAGTTGGGTTCAACACGAGGACTCACTGGATTTGCTGGTCCCCATGGGACCTGAGCAGAAGACGGGCCTAAGTCGGTGGGTGACAGACTAGAACCTCCACCAAGAATTGTACCTTCTTTCTCCTCCCACCTGTATTGATGCTCTTTTCTGATGCATCAAAAGAAGGGTGGGCCCATCTGCTACATCATATGGCCTACGGGCTCTGGTTCGAGTCCAAAAGATCTCAGCACATAAACCTTTTGGAAATGGGGGCAGCCTTTTCAGCCCTGCAACAGTTTCATCAGTTCCTGGCTGGTCACTCTGTGGTGTTGGTGAGTGACAACAACACTGTAGTGGCTTAAGTAAACAAGCAAGGCATTACCTTTTTCTCAGTAATCTTGCCATCTAGCAGTGGAAATGCTAGGATAGGCAAAAGACAACTCAGTGTCCCTATTGGCTTGTTTCATTCCTAGCAAGAGGAATGTGCTTGCAGACATCCCGAGCAGAGCACTTCAAATAGTGATCACCAAGTGGTCTTTGAATTATCTAGTAGCCTACAAAGTCCTGATTTTGTGGGGTTCCCTGATGGTGGACCTGTTTGCAATGTCACTGAACAACAAGGCAGGTACCGGATGCCCAGGCTCTCTGGCAAGATGCATTCCAACAACCGTGGGACAACATTGATGTCCACATCTTTCTCCCATTTTGCCTGATGAGAAGGGTGCTCAACAAGGCAAGATCATCCACCAACTTACCAATACCCTCATAGCTCCGCTATGGCATCATGCAGAATGGTTACTAAACCTTCTTCAGCTGCTAACAGAAGTCCTGAGAGAACTCCCTCCACGTCAAGATTTACTAAAACGACCACATGTGAACATCTACACAAAGCCGTAGAGTACCTACGTTTTCACGCCTGGAGGTTATCCTTATGCACATAGCGTTTTTGCAACACGTTGCGAAGAATCTGTCCGGATACCTCAGGGAATTTTTAGCTGCTATGTACCAGGGTAAGAGGACAGTCTTCTATGGTTGGTGTCATGGAAGGGGTATCTCTCCCTCGATGCCACTATTCTAGCAAAAGCAGATTTCCTTGTGTACCTTTGGAGGAAAAGCTCCTCTTCGTCTCAGCAGTGAAAGGTTACCGCTTAACCTTGAGCCTTGCATTTAGATTGAAATGAGTTAATATTCCCTCATCATTGGAATTGTCTTTTCTCATACAAAGTTTTGAGCTTGCCTGTCTTCAGTTGGAATGGGGTTTGTGTCCTTCGATCTCCAAAAGGACCTCCTTACGAATCATTTTGCTAGGCATCAGATCTTCACCTGACCCTAAAGATGGTTTTCCTTCTAGCTTTGGCCTCGGCTAAGAGAGTAAGTGAACTTCATAGTCTTGCCTATGACATCTCCCATTCAAGGGGATGGGGAGAGGTAATGCTTGACTTCATCCCTGAGTTTATCGCCAAGACTCAAAATCTGGGAGAAGCGAATCCTAGATTTGGGCCCTTCCGTATTGAGAGTCCGGATCAACTGCTACTTTGCCCGGTGAGGGCCTTGAGATGTTACCATAAAAGGACTACAGGAGCTCACCCCCGAGTGAAAGTGAAAGGCTCTTTGTCAGCACGGGGACATAGAGACGTTACTTGTGGTGGCTACATAACAAGGGGTTTAAACACTTCAAGCTCCTTGATGGACAAGTAGCAGATGGTAGAGGGTAGAGGTTACCCAGGATTAAGTCTGGGGTGAATGATAAGAATGACCGGCTCCTTCTTTCATTCATTTTCCCCTCCCTTGTGGAACAGCACTTACGATACTATGCAAGCTGGCCTCATCTGTCTGCAAGTAATAACCATTTCCCTTGTCTAACCTGATATAGAAATATATACTTATGTCCCCATTCCCCTTGGTGAGGTAGGATTTGGGAAGCGTCTATGGTATGTTCAAAGATCCTACTACTTCTGAGAATTCTTACCTAGGCAAGTCACACAGCTAGTATCACACAATCACATAAATTGCTCAGATTGCTAAAGTGTGCTATTGCATGGAGTTTCAGTGAGGTGTCAGGGTTTTTCTCATTTATGCATGCGTAGCACGGTGTTAAACCCTGGGTCAAAAACCAGCCAGTTAGTTAGGACTTCCACCCACCTTACGGGTGTCTTCCCTAATAAGAAGTGAAAGAGTTTGGTAGTGGTGGAACAAATTACATAGTAATTTGTATTTTTCCCAATGATACAAACCTTGAGCATTTTATTCAAATTTGGCCCGCCATCACCTATCCCTCTGCAAGTCCTGCCTGCAATCAAAAGTGATGAGACAACACAGGTGTGTGTGTGTGTTTGTGAGCGGGGTAGCCGATACTACCCCCTATCCCTCGCTAACTAGCGGTGGGTTAGTTACGCCTTGCTAAAAGTCTTATGGGTAGTCATCCAGCTTTACCAAAAGTATACTCCCTAACAAAGAGCTCAAAGTTTGTATCGTTAGGAAAAATACAAATTACTTTAAATTTATTATATTTTGGAGAGAGTTTTTGAGGAAAGGAAAAGATTTTCTTATTCATGTTTTGAAAAGCTTTTTAAGGCTGCCATGGATTTGTTTGATTTCTAACAAAATGATACTAGTAATATAGCAGACACTATTGCAAGTAGTTGGTTGTGAGATTTCTAATTTATATTTCATTAAGGTTGAATAATTCAACAGAACATCATTATAAAGTAGCTTATAGATAGATTACTGTGTCCAATTTCTAATGTTTCATGGGACTGTGACACAAGGCTTTTGTTTCTCTGTGAAGAAGAAAAAATAAGTTAGGTACAAAATCACAGAAAGGAAAATAGAAAAATTTAAGAGTAGAAGAGATAAGAGCAAAGGAAATGGTGTAAAGAGTACTAAATAATGCCCTCATAGTGCCACATGAGCATTCATGTAATCACCCCCTTCTGGGAATTACCCAGCATAGTGCAATATGCTTACAGTATCATAACACATTACTTAATAGAATGAAGTAAGAAAGGTTCTCAGTCAACTGCAATAATTTAACTATGATAGTTGGTAATGTGCCTTAATATGCAATAATGTGGATTAAAAACAGGTTTAAATTTCTAAAGGCATTTAAGGAAAATAAAAATTGGTTACCGTTCAAATGAGGTCAAAAAATTTTGACTCTTCAATATTGAATAAGAAATAAGGTAGTGTGCCTCATCCTTTTGTTAGGGTATTTAAGGGAATGGGTCAAACACGGGTTTCAGTTAGTCTTAAAATACTTACTGCCACATACTATTACATCTTAATACTTTCATTTTTCTCATTTATAGCAACATTGGATGTATCTTCCATATTGTTGCCCAGAAAAATTTTATAATTTAATAACTCTACTTTGATTTTTGGAAATTTAAGCGTTTCATGGTGAAAATTTTCGTATGTTAGTAAATTTTATTGACTTTAGAACAGTTGTTTATAATTAGCTAAAACAAAACAAAGTCTATAAAGTATGCTTTGTTTATTGTATCACTGAGCTTCATTCTGAAACATTTAGATGAAAAAAAGATTTGAAAGAGATGATACATAGAAGGCTGATGTCAAGGCCTTTGATTTAATGATTTGTAGCAATGTACATTATGTATGATTTTTAACTCTGAAATGATTGTTGTAATTATTCTTTGATTACTTCATGATATAGCTTTTGGAATTTACTGAGTTTTGAACATTTTTCATGAAAGAAAATATAAAAGAAAAGTAATTGAAGGGAAGAATATATTACATTTAGAAATTAAAGTAATAAATGGTTTTAAGACCCATTGTTAATTGTTTTAATTATTTTGCTATCATATATCTGACAATAGTATTTAATTTTCTAAGAGTACAATAAATGGTTTAGTTTAATCAATAACAGCTAAGACGACATTCAGTGTGTGACATTAACATATAGGTTTAGCACTTATAAAACTCCAGAATCCATATGATCTGAGATCCTCTCGGCTGTGCCGTTTTGTACTGGCTTATAAATGTATATGTCTACACATATCATAACAGTTGAGGTTAGCTGAAGATAAATAGTTCAAATTCTTGAGCGCTACTTCTAAAACAACTTGGATACTTAGCTTTGCAGCCCAACAGACAAGTTGCCTTCATATAATGTACCCTGAAAAGTTAGAGAAGTTTCAGAGTAATAATCAATTAAAGAAGTTGTATTGGAGAAGTAATGCAGTCCAGTAGGTTATTTTTAGATTGTTATACTTGGTTGCTTTGGTTTTTCCAATCCATTTAAGATTTTTGGATGACCCACAGTCTCCACAAAGTTAGTGGCTCTTATGCCAATCATTAAATTTGGATTAGGCTATGCTTTATTCTTCTCTCATTCCAGCTGCGTAACTAACGTACCTCAAGAAAATAGTATTGGAAAAATCAATGGAAAATATTATTCTTACGGTTTATTATGCTCACACATCTAATTAGCATTGTACACCTATGGCTCTTGGATCCCCCTAACTTTGTATGTTTCTCCCCCGTTTATTTTGAAGAGAGATGATCAGAAAGTTTTTTCTTATAATGAGAGGTTTGTAAAGCTTTAAGATCTTTGAACAGGTTTCCATTTGAGCAAATCTAATAGTATTTGGTGAGAATCACACTTTTGAAAAGGTTTGCTTCTCCAATGTTAGACAATTTTCATTTTGCATCATTGGTTTTATTTAAGGTTAAGATACAAGTATTTCTTGTAGTTGTGACTGAAAATGTTCCTCGCCGAATTTTCTTTCCTCCACCATCTAGAAGACATCAGTCGTAGATCTGTCTTCTCTTCATTACAAGGCATTACGTAGGATGGGGGCAATGAATCCCTTACTTACTAAACCTTTTTTTTATATACAGAATTCATACTAGACAGTACTATCCTCTATTTGGCAATCTCTGTTTTCTTGATAGTGGAGGAGCCCATTTCTGGTACTTTTCAGTTTTCAAGGTTTCATGAGAAATTATCTCAGACCAGACCTTTTATGTTAACTAGTGTTTTTCTCTTAGGTTATCAGCTCCTGTTGTTCCACCAAGTCACCATCATACTTGGTTTTACATTTGCTCATCCCTATATGATTGCATCAAGTATCGCAGCTCTTGTGGTAAAGTGTGTTTTCCATCTTCAGTCACCAAATTCTTATGACAGCAAACATTCAATATTTTGTACTGTAGTCTTTTGTCTTGCCAGTCTTATTATTGCTATTATTCCCAGAAAGAAAGAAAGAAAGAAATGATAGAATGGTCATGTCTTTTACTACCTCGTTACATTACCCATCAGGCAGGGAAGACAGTTCTGTTATAGAGAATCCTGGTCCCTAGCAAATATATTTTGATTTTGTATTCTTTACTCCAGACCTGGCTGATTGCTTGTTAGTTTTTAATTGAACATTTATTCCTTCGCAGTGGCCAAGCTGAGGTATCCTCACTAATATTATTTGTTACATTTATTGTTGATTAATGAGTACACTGCCAGCCATGGCAGCAGCTACGTTAATTTTCAGATAATAGCCTAGCCTTATCTGATTTACATTGAGAGTATGGTTAAAGAAAGTGAGGATTTATATATTAATAAAACAAAGCTTTTTAATAAGCTTTAGATTTTATATGCACTCTCACTTTCATTTGCACACTTTACTTATTGACTAAACATTTTATTCTGCAAATTTAGTCATTGTCATGAAAAGTCTCTGTTCTGGAGACTTAATAGTCTTTTTCAGTACAGTAATAGGAATTAGTCTCAATTCTAGGGACTTTTAATTGTCTTTTTCATTCTAGTAAATGGAATTTATAGCTGTCCTGAAGTGTAGAAAGATATTTTTAAGGGAAATCAAAAGATGCACAGACAATAGGAAGAGCAATCTTAGCAAGCCAAAACTTATTTCAAGAAGATAAACAAAAAGAGATTTAAAGAATATAAGTATGTTCCAAAAATATTGTACTGGAAGATGTTTGTAAGATACCTACTGATGCTTCAGCTAGTGGTTCCAGGTGCCTCTCAGGGAGATGATATAGGGCCCTTGTGTCTTTTGTACTTTAAACTGCTGACTTGGAAAATAATTTTTTTAGCTTAGTGGTTAGTATAATGCACTAGTGGTTCCCCTAAATTTGTGCAATATCTGAAAGTAAGAAATTAACCATAAGATAGCATATTCAATTTTCATGAAATGGACTATTTTATGTTCCTCATGAAATTATTTATTAACAGCACATAAAGGCTAAAAATTAAAATAACATTAAGAAGCACCAACAAGTACTGTACTGTTCAATGAAATAAATTTACTCTGTAATTTAAAACAGCATCAACTTCAGTAGTTCTGCCTGGAAATAACACACTCTTGCAGGACCATTTTCTCATGAATTATGGGTCTAGAAAAGCACACCTTTGGACGCTTTACAAGTTAATCTTGTCAAGCTTAGAGGTTGTGATCTGTAGAAAAACATTAAGTCTCTGCTTTTCATTCAAATAATGTTGGTTGCTAAGTCTGTTGCAAACATAGACCTTTTTTTAGTAGGCAGTGTGACACATTTTTATACAAACCTAATGGAATAGATGGGGATTACCATCTGATAAAACTGCAATGTTTTTTCACACAACTGTTAGATTGAGTAGTAATTGTTGTTATTGTATAGACACTTTATTAAGGAGCAATTAGATCAAGAGCAAAAGAAACTGGAATATTGAGGTGAGTTTGTGGGATTTCACTGCATGAGAAACTGACTAAAGAAGAAATTTAGTGAAGTGGTTGTGTGGTAAATATTACAAATATGATAATGGAGTCAAGATTGAGATGTTTTGAGCACTTTGTATGGATTGAGGAGGAGATTGGGTAGAACAAGATATGGGTGAATTGAAAAAAAGACAAGGCATAAATTATATGGTAAACTGAAGGAGAATTTTGAACAAGAAAGATTTGATGGAGGAAGATTTTTCCATAAGATATAGCCGGAGAAAGCACACCAGGACAACTGAATGCTTAGTTTAGACATAGCAGGGGGGATAAAGATGGTTATAGTCACTTAAGTGCGAGTAGGGTATGTGGGGTGGAGCTGTATACAGGGGTCTCTTGAGAGTAGTTATGGGTTCTAATGGGTGGAGTATTTTATATTCTATTTAGTACTGACAGGTATCAGTAAGTTAAGTGTCTGAGATGATGCTACTTATATCATATTTAATGCTTACATATAACTGATTTGGTTACTTGAGAATCTCAGATGATGGAGATTTAGGTAATGTGAACTTTGTTATCCAGTAACTATATGTTACTTTGTTTTTATTTCAATTCTTTTTTTCCACGAGCTAGGTATGTTTTTCAGTGTACAGTATAGTATTCTAAACTGTTCTAAATATGCTAAGTTATTTTTTCTGTAACTGATTCCTAGTCTGCATTTCACAAAAACTTGTGTGATTTCTCTTGTGATGGAGATACTCAGAGGCTATTTAGATCTTGGGTCATCATTTTTTTAACAGAATGATAAGCAGTACAGATGTGTATGAGGAGAGAGATATCAAAGAATTTTAAGTTTTTAAAATATATAAAACAAAGCAAATCAGTAAGTTGATTTAAAGAAAATGTTGATTATTCAAAAACTAAAGAAAATCATGTTTAGTAAAGAGGAATTCAAGATCAAAGTTTTGGTTAAATTTTTTTAAAAATTAATGCTGAGTTTTAGTTGGTGCAATGCACTAACCCCCTATTTTACTTGTGTTATACTGCCTGGAACGGAGGTGTTAGCTGAGAATAGATGAAGGGAGTCTCAAGTTAAAACTTCACTACATGAAAACTTTCAATCTCGATGTATATTTATGGAATCATCAATTTCATCATGCAGACTGCAATGGGAGAGTTGGTCATCTATTGTCTGACCTCATTTGTTGGAGGCTTTTGGGATTATCATTTGATATATCTAGTCTACAAGATTTTGCTCCAAAAATGTTTCACGTCATTCATATAAATTTCCAAGAGTTTTATATATCCAATGAAGATGGGGGATTTTATGAAAAATTCCTGAAGATGGAAAGACATGAACAAACTCCAAAGACCCTATTGCCAAGTTAGGACTAGGGAGTTTGACATCAATAACCTTATTTCATGTGTTGGTTATCGAGTCACCAGGTGACATGGCGCTATCTTATTCACAGAAGTGACTCGGATTCATGTTCTCATGCAATGTTTGCTTTCTCTTTTCATTCTGGCATCTAGATGCCAGACCATGAATCTATAATAGTTACTTTTTTATTGCTAAATTTATTGGTTGTTAATCAATGAAAAATGGTATGCAAAGTTTCTTTCACATTAGTAGCACAACATTGAGAAAGAAGCTTGTACATTGTGTGTGAACATAGAGCATAAAACTTTATACAGTACTCTACTGATATTGCCATCCTCACAGCTCTCCCAATTGGTTTCTTGCCTACAGCTCTTTAGCGTAGCTAATTATTTTGTGGCAGGGCCTTCCTCTAGTAAAGGATACTCATAAAAGTAATATTAGTTGAAACTTCTTTTTGAATTGATGATCCTATTACTGGCTAGCACATCATCAATCATGACATTACAATATAACATTGGCAAAATAAGAGTTGTATATGAATGGAACATAAAGATTGAATTATAAATATTGTCACAGGAATAATTACTGTGAAGTATATGGCCTTTAAGAAAACTACTCATTATGGCAGTAGTTTTCCATGATATTTCTTGGCAATACAGTTACAATATTTTTGAATGATTGATTTATAATCAAGGATTCTTGGCTAATGTATTCATTTCCGTGTAACTATATTGAATACAACATTTGGGCAGTACTTACCGTATGTTAAAGTTGTATAAATTTCCGTTCATATTTGTTAACAGGTTTTACAAATTATTTGTGCAAATAATTACAAGCTAGTCATATAGCATCATAAGAGATTTTTTTTTTGTAAGGATTTAGGAAATTGGTTTGAGTATATTCTATGGCTTGTAGTTAAAGATCACTTTATTCCCTGAAACCCATTGTAAGACAGTGGTTTGTGTGTATCATGAAGATGTGAAAATTTATAACTAATTTTGTTCTGTACTGTAGATGCAATTCTTTATTTTACAATGAGTCTTTGGTGAGTTATTGGACTTAACCAGGTAAACTGGTTGCAAATTCTAAACATTCAGTACTGTACATGGTTTGTTAGCTATTTGATCTGTTAGCTTTATAGGGCAATAGTAATGTAAAACATGATGTTGAAAGATATTGCCAATTTACCCCAAGATCATTGTTAAAATGAGGATGTATTTGGATTTTTTTAACCAATTTATCATACACCCATCAAGTAAAATCATTTGTATTATCTATTATTATGGCATTTACTCTTTTATATAAGTACTCAAAATCTGCCTATCTCAGAATTTGATATTTACATTTATAAACTTATGCATACATTTTTTTATATAAAAGTCAAGTATATAAGAGAAGAGTTTCATACATACCCGAGATACCCTGGATAAAAATATTACTTCAAACTATTTTTCACCATCCACTGGTTATTTTCAGGGTTTATTCACCATTATTTAACTGGTAACATTTTGTTGAATGGAAACTATGCTGTTGCATTGATATAATTTTTATGAAGCATGGCACTGATTGGATCCATTTGTGGTGTTTGTGATTTTAAATTTGGAAAGTAAAATTTATGAAAATTTTGTTTCCTATGATCTTCCAGATGATAGAGTTTGGGAATGAAATCTTTCTGTGATAGGTGTTCTGTATGAACAGTTAGAATTTAAAAGTAGCAAAGCAAAATTCCCAAATTTTAATGTCACATAATTACGGGCTAAAGCTTACTTCGTCCACTAGAATAAACTCATATAGTTCTTTATAAGGTGAAATGTTAGAATATCAGAAGACTCTATTTGTGATTGATTGAGAGTCAACCATAAGGAGTGTGCAGTAATGCTACTTAAACCTTCAAATAACTAACTTCTTAAAAACTTCTTGCAAAATCATACGCCGAGAAGGATAATAGAAGTAATCAATGAGAACACGACTGTGGTAGCCATTCAGATTCTTTACTTGTATTACCTCTTCATGTTTTGTTTTTGTCTTTGTTGGGTAGCTCATACGGTGTGTTTTTGTCTCCTTAGTGTTCCTAAGATATAATACTTTGTGATGTTCATGTGTTCCTATACAATGTACAGATTCTAATTTTCTATTTGAACTTTTTCTGCTGATATCAATAAAGTAGACTATTCCAGATTACTGAAAAAATATCAGGAAGTACAATTTTGTAGAGAGTAATGGCAAATCATCTCCATGTGGTGCAAGGTTTCATCATATATTAATATTATTTTGGCTAATAATACAGGACTGTGCCACAATGTACACATTTTGTCACAGCAATGTATATCATTGTATATGCCATTCTCTTTGGTCTTGGTTGGTTGATGTGGCATTATCATAATGAGTATTTTATATATGAAGAATATTAATCATCCACAGCAGGCTATGTACTCTTTATTTTTCTTCCAAAGATGTTTAACTTTTGTTCATTGTGGGAATTTAGAAGATTTTATTGGGATTCTTTGCATTGCTGATGACCTGTTAAGGGTAAAAGTCCCAATTAGTAACATTGTCCCTCGTCACGTTTAATACAAAGACCCTGAGTTAGTCTTATGTCTTCAGATCTTCATTGTGGTGTTTTTATACATATGTTATACATATACATAGAGAGAGATATTAAACTCTCATGTTTCTCTGACTGTGGATGGATTTCTGTTTGTCTACATCGTTCTTTGTAGAAGCTATTATGCATCTATGAAAATAGTTGTAGAGACAAAATTACCCTACATTGCTACTGTAAAACAATTTTCTTAAGCATTTTTAGGGAGATTCTAAAGAATTTAAATATTTTTCTTTTATTTTTTACTTTTTCTCATTCATAATTTCTTGGAGCCGTGCACAATATAGTTTCTTTGACTTGGACATGAATTGCTTCAACAGGGAATCATCTCATTCAACAGCATAAAACTGTCAAATCCACTTATTGTTACTATTTTATGCTTTCCTATGTCTTTGTGAAGAGATATGATCTATATAGATAGTAATACTCAACTGCTAAATACTGATTTATTGATCAGTTTATGTCAAACTGGCATCACATTAAGAAGGTCATTGACACCTTTTAGATTGCAGAAAATCTTCCTCTTGATACTAGGTAACTTTACTGTGATACTGGGAGATATGATTCTTGAGTATCTCATGCCTGTTTAAGGTTCTTTCTTATCAACAAGAGTAGGTAATTTTCCATCCCATAGTAGTGGAGATGCTGACTAACATCTGACAAGTCAAATCAACAAATTAGTAATTGGAAGTTGATGTCAGTTTCAAAAGATCTCACATCTCCTGTTTGTGGAACCTCTAATGGATAGAGGGCAGAGGTAAATTTATGGAAGCAATTTATTCTTTACTCCCTTGCAAGTAGGGGAACCCCAGACATATCTTGGGAGATGTGCTTGGCTAGGTCTGCTTTAGGGAAAAACTATGGTATTATATATGCTTCTGCTGTTTTATTTGATCTAAAAGAAATGTATGGCATTTTATTCTGCTTATCCTCATCAGTTCACATTTAGGTTGTTTTTGTCATGAGTTTTTTTGACAACCAGTGCTCTATTATTCTCATTAACTTATTAATTTCCCATAATCAGGAAACCCATTTGAATGAAAGTGATTTAGAACTTTGAAGGTTATTCATAAGCAGCAAGGGCAAGGGCAACTCGCAGACTTGCTACGTAATATCCTGGAGACTGAACATTATACACATATGATCAGTAACCAAGTCTCATCTCTGCCCAAGCTATGACCAGTGAGGGCTAGGTAATGGCTGCTGGACACACAGACATATGGTACCCTTTAACCCTCCATCCCTAGTCATCATCTTTTCCACTAAACTATTACAACGTTATGAATGTAGCCATGCAGAGGGTCATCTGATGTTAAAGTCTTCATCAAGTAAAGCTTTGGGTTAGGTGCTGAATGGCGACCAAAGTGCTTGGGTCCTATGGTCCAAATTCTCTACATACATTCTAAGTGTTTTCTCACTCTTAATGCAATCACATTTCTTTTGGTGTCTTCATGATCATTTTCAACTCTGTCTGGAAGAGTATACTTTTCTGTGCATCAGCTGATAACATTCATATAAATTAGGGTTGCTATAGTTGTAAAACACTAGAATTGTTTTAAAATGTTTTGTATATTGTATATTTTATGCTCAAGTGGAACATAAATATCGAATGCTATTATGCTTCTGGTCATGTAATTTTTTGTAAAGGTTTGAAACATTTTTTTTATATTTTCTCATGAATTTCTCTTTTTAATCTGTTGACATTTGAGAAGCCTTTACAAAATAATTTCTTAAGGATGCTGTAGCAATTATAGTCTCTGTTAGAAGTCTTGGCTGCTATCACAAATTATAAAGCATTACAATTACAATGTACAGTAAAGACAGTGTGCTTTAAGTAATTTTGAGGATTTTAAGATTTCTAAACATGTTTTGATAATTGGGTAAAATAGTCAAGGGCTTAAGTTCCAACACAAGTTACAGATAACTCTGCAACTGGCTTTGCTCTATGTAAGAAGTTAAAATTTCTTCATAGGTGTCCAAGCATAGAACATTTTACAAACAAAATTGTCATGATGGAGAAGAAAAGGGGGCATATGATTGTAACTCATAGGTTCTACGATAGGTCCTGTTTATTAGGGTGATGAAGATACCATCGAAATATGGAGCTAAGTGAATAGCATTTATTCTGTATCTTAGGAAATTTCGAAAAGCATGTGTATAGGAAAGATTTTTATGGCTTAATATAATATTTATGGTACATTGTTTATCTGAAATAATGTTGAAATATCAAGTGAAGGATGTATGAGTAACGGATAAGGTTGGGTGTATTTCATATATACAGTAGTGTTTTAATTGTTGCAAGCAAAATATTTTTCCCATAGATAACTGTTTTTGGGAATGAAAAAGCCCCTTAACTAAACGTATCTTAGCTTGTTACACTTAGAGTATTTACTAGCGAGCTTTACTCTTACAAGATTCCTATATTTATCCACAAGCTTTGTTATTACAAGACTCCTTTACCTATAATGTGTTTTTTTAGACTAGTATTGTATACAGGTGCACTTATGCTGATAACTATTGGAATTTAATAATTGATATAAAATTGTGGATAAATCTCTGGAATTAAAGCTCAGTTTAGTTGGGGCCATTAAGGACATGCAATGACAATTAGGAGTGGGATATCTTGAAAGTTCATTTTTATGCTATGAAATAAGTTTTTTTTTTTTAAGTAGAAGGCCAAACCACTGAAAAATCTTAGGACTTCAAGGGAGAAACTGGAAAAGAACAGTATTTGGGTATAGAATGATAGAATGAGAGAAATTAAAAGATAGAAACATTATTAACTCTGCATGCCTCAAATTATTATGGCATTACTGGCTTTAATGATAGCTTATTTCAGATTTTATATTGAATTTCTGGTTATTAAAATTTGATTAAAGCTTTCATGGCAGTTCAATATTTTGTAACTCCAGTATTTTTTCCTGCTTATCAGTCATTACATTGCACTGGATTTGACAATAGTTTGCATAATTTCACTACCAACTTTTTTTTTTATTCTTCTTGGACAGGAGGGAATAATTAACTTTTAAGAGAAATGGTGGCGGCATTATTTGATCGCTTCATTTTACTTCACTGTTCAAAAACCTAAAATGTCAGTGTAGTCCTCACTTGCCGTATTAAAAACAATTTACATAATCTTGTCGTACAAGTAGTGTGATGTTTAAAATGAGTATTAACTACTTTTTTCATCTATATTTTGAGCAAGTTTGATGTTTACATTGTGAATATTTAAGAATAAAATTTATATGAAATAGTAGACATTCTTCTTTTTACTAAGGCAGTGGTCTTGATACAATAATCGTTTATTCATATTCCAAACAAACACTTGCTTACTACTGTGCAGTAAGATTGTTGAATACAAGTAGAATGTTATAGTAAGCTCTTGTAAAGAACAGTTTACTTTCTAATCCAGTTTTATGTAATTATATCTTCATATGAACTGATAATGCAGTTTCCATTATAGTTCAATGAATTCCATGATTGTCTAATTAAGTACGTATCTAAATGCATTTGTATAATTGCAGGCGTAATTAACAATTATATATTATGTTTGCCCCAACATGACTGATTTCTTGGCATAGTTTTCAGGATGTTTTTTTTCTTGAGAATTCACTGGAAGGTGGTAAGAGGCATTTCTGTTTCGATATCAATTTAATAAATCCTAAAGTAGCTTAGGCATTAGTTTCAGTCAAGTCAACAAGAGAAGTTAGATGCTGTGACTCCTTTGAAATTACCTTTGGAAAAAAACTATGTATAAAATTTGTCAGTATAAGCAATATATCTTAATATAGGAATAACATTTTGATTGTAAATTTTGGCAAAATCTCTCTAAACCATGGAGATATATGGAGAAATATATCCAGATAATATTTTTTTCCAGTTTTGTATAGTTTTATCATTTTTGGTAAAGGCAATTTGCCTTGTGCAAAAAAAAAACAGAGAATAGCAAAGTAGAAAGATGTAGTAATTAGTAGGTGTTAGATAATAATAGAAATAACATATGTGTATTGATAACATATTTCATTTTAATAGTTGTAATTAATAGAAATAATGAATAGATGTCCAGGAAACTTTGGACCAAATTAAGAACTCCACCATAATTTTTTCTACATATTGCTAAGAGATAAAAAAATGGGTGAAGATTGCATCTGAAAGAAAAACACTTCATCTGCTAAACTCATTGCTCTCCCTTCACCTTTGTAATATTAGTTCATAAAAGTATGTGGCCAGTGTTCTTCAAGAAGGCTCCTTAAGTTGCTTTTGTTGAAGCTTTTAGCCTTCCATAAATTTCACTTGGGATTTTTGCACAATCAAAGAATGAAGAGAGGACACCACAATTCTCTGAATTTAATGGACTACCTGTTCCAAAGGCTTGAAGTGGTTGGCTATTTGCAGGTGTCATCCCTATTTATTAATAATTTGATAATCTCTAGCAAAGCAAGAGGCAAGTTTATGATACTGTTAGAAATATAGGTGCATTAAGTTTGACGTGAGGTACTCGGCGGTAAAAAGAGACCCCTGATGAATATTTGTAGAAAAAAGAATGTACTAAAACTGATAAGATTGGCAGTATGACAAAAGTATCCAGAATTTTAGCTTTTAAATTGGTAAATCCTATTAAAGAGGTATACTACTTTGTAACAGACTATTCTATTTGAAGACACATTCAAACATATTGCAAGTGGTCTTCCTTATATGAACATAATGCAATTTTTTTATGAATTCATTGAGTCTCCACATGTCTCCATGGTGAATGTGATAGTTAATAAATTGGTACACTTTTTTACTAACAGGATATGATGGGATATGAGCCATATTTGTATTTATATGAATTAATATGGTTCCTTTGTTTGAAATGTTTTTGCAATGAAGGTATGTTTATTTTACTTCTGGTATACTACCTGGACCAGTGTTTTGTTAGCAGAGCATGGTTTATAATTGAAGGAAATCTTGAGTCTCTCTCTCTCTCTAGTGTTTCTCTCACTGGTGGCTATATTATAAAGGGAATTGGATATAGCAAAAGCTGTCTTGGCATACTGATACTAGACTCGAGAACATTCCAAAGCACCAAGATCTTGTTACAATATAAGTGCTAGATGGAAGAATCTCAATTTGTTCAAACCAGTAAAAACTACACATTAAGACCTAGTTGTGGAAGGAAGACAAGGACATTTCATTACAGTACTAGTCTCTTTTGGGTTGTTAGTTTTATACTAGGCCTCTTATTAAATATTCCTACTGCACACCAGCATTGTCAGCATGTCACAACTTAATGATAGTTAACCCCCCTCCCCCAGAAATGACACGAGGATTCAACATTTCCCAATTTGATGGATTTTAACCCTTACCAAGGAAGTGACACATGGGAATTCTATATTTAAGTATGCCTTTCATGGATTAGGCATTTTGCTCAGTTTCCACCTTGCTTACTGCTGCTTTAGGGCATTAATACCATAATGATTTTGTGAATAAGGGAAATCATTCTAGTAACAGACTCACCGGAGAGGAAGACTTAGGATCCATTTCTTCAATTTATGATTACTTGTACTTCAGTCAAATGTTGCACAATCTGGGGAAGTATAGCGTTAGTAAAATACAGTCTAGTAATGGGATTAGGTTTATTTGAAGTATTGAATGTTAAAGTAACTTGTGTAAATATTGTAATTGATTCAATAATGTTGATGCAAGTTTTACTTTCACATCAATTACATTATACAGTACAATACTGTAAAGTACATTTAATGTGAAATCCTTTTGATATTGCTTTATGAAAGGGTTCTTTTCAAATATTAAAAGTTTTAGGTGAAAATTTGCATATGCTTAACATGTAATAGATCCAAACCTTTTTTCTATGTAGATCAAAATGGGTGCTTTAAATACAGTACGTACATATTTTTTTGTAATAATATCTAGATCATGAGAAGTCTTTAGGTAAATACCAGGAAAATTGATCATTGACTGGTATACAATATTCAAAATAAGGAGCATTTTCTCAAAGAACTCTTCTCAATTTAATTGCTACAGGACTGTAATACATTTTTATACGTCTAGAAAAATTAGACATTAAGCTTAACAATTGAGAGATTCAGTAAGAAATAGCAAAATTTTTATCTGAGCCATCTTACCACCATGAGAAGAAGCATACCTGAAAATAACAGAAACGGCAAACTTATATTACGCAACTTACTTACTTAGACAGTTCCTGAGTATGGATTTAGATCTGAACAAATGCATAACTAGGTACACTATTTATATACATCTCAGTGTTGTTTCTATTGTTGTTATTGTGGTTGTCTTTCAAGCAACAATACTCTCCCTTCCTTCTATTGAGGACAGTTGTTCAGTGAGTGTTGTTTAATCAAGGAGCAATAGCAAACTAAGTGGAAGTTTCAAATTCTTAATGTCAAGATATATGTACAGTGTATAGTCTAAGGGAACATAAAGCATTAACAATGAAAAAAAAATCCAGTAAAAAACACTTCACTCAAGTCTCATTGAATTTTTTAATATATTTTATATGTCACATTTGTGCATGAAACAGCTTTTATAAGTACAAAATTAAAGTATTTATGTCACAACTTTTATTTACATTTATTTTCATGTTTCTTTAAAGTTATTCTATAGAAAAATGATGATTAATTGGCCTGGTTTAGATGTCACAACTTATTCTAACAAATGCAAGACATTAACAAGGTTAGAAATGACTGAATTATGTTGGCTTTCCAAATACTCATACACTCAATAAATACTGCATGTGCTCTATGAGGTCAGTAGTAGGTAACATTAGGAGATTCAAGAAGTCTTACATTAGAGAGAAAAATATCTCTTCTTAGACTATAAATCTGTAATTACACAAATGCTTGACCAAATTCTTTTAGACTTTTGTAATAGGGATAATTTAATGATGCAGTATAGTATGTGAAATCTAGTTTACAGAAAATCACAACAATAGCAAAGAACACTTATTGTCATGAATGATATTTGCTTTTAGGTACAGTATAGGTGAATAGTCACATACAGGTACTTACATAGGTTGTACACTTCATCAGTACTGGGCCTGAAAACTTTAAATCAATCAATCAATCATCAGTACTGGACAAGTGTAGCAAAAATTTAATGAAGGTATTTTAGTTTTCCAATAAGGAAGTCTTCATAATTTGGGTAAAGCTTCACCTTTTGTTATATAAAAAGAGCAAGTTTCTGTCTTTCGTAAGTGCCAGTTTAATCTTCGTGAATTATTTTTTTAACAGTGCTGGGTAATTACTTCATGTTTTCAATAAAATACTAATTTCATATTCACTGTAAATGTTTGCTCTACCCCTAATTCAAATGGCTTACTCTGGTAACTTTAGTTTCTTGCAAATCAGAATAAATACTTAGAGCAAACATCATTCACAGTGGGTTATTTTTTATCTAGTAAAGCTGTACTAGATTCACATGGATGCTTCAAGTTCATATTAGAATATTAAATTCACCCGTGACCAACACTTACAAATGGATTGAATTAGTGTACACATTTCAACCAACAAGAACATGGTCATATTTTTGACAGTGGACCTTTTGAGAGAAAAATTGTGGGTTTTTAGTAAGAAATGGAACTCTTAGTTGACATTTTTAATTTCATGATTTAGATTCTGTTCGTTGTATAGTTTTAGCAAAAATCCCAAAGAAAGTAATATTAGTGTTCTTTAATTATTTGTATTATATTCTCAGTAAGTGTTGTACTCAAAACAAAAAATGTCATTGTGAATATTTTTTCATGGACCATCGTTTCCTTATTATTTTGGACAACTTTCTTGAAACAATTAGCGATTCCGTTAATAACAAAACACCTGACTTGTCAGTGAGCTCTAGCCATGCTTATCAAAGTAGTAGATACTAAATACAAAGCTTATTACAGCACTTTATTGCTAAAGATCTTTGCATTTAAGAGAAGAAAGAAATTATGAATTTGTATTTTTGTTTATACTGTACTTGATCATGCATATCAGGAGGCAAGTGTTAATAGAGAATTTGTGTTTACTGTATTCATGAGAATTGAACAGTGTTTTTTTTTTCTAGTAACTGTACCTATAGATGTGATGATTGTATATCTGGTTGCATTCATTCTTGTTAAAATCAACAATCATTGGTTACAAAGAATTCAGATCTTCCCTTTGGCAGGTATTAAGATAAAGCCTTGAATTCAAAGAGCAATTTGTACTTGGAACAGTTACTATTAATGGATTGACTCTGGCAAGTCTGTGTTTTGAAAAAAATATGTAGAAATTGGCTTACAATTTTACATTTAAAAATGTGATCTTTATAACTTTTTTAAATAAAATAGAATAATGTAGTGAAAGCATTCACTTGAAATTCTGGCCTTAAATGTGACCTTTAAGCTATAAAAGTATTCTAAGGAACTGTAAAATTTGCGATCACAATTGGTAGACAAGTGTTGATTATCCCTAAATAGTAAAGTGTTTTGCTGTGCAGGAAGAGTAGTTCCTAAATTGCATTGAGTTCCTACCAATACTTGTGATTTGAAGACTCGGTCCTATCACATGGTGGCAAGAGGCAGGTGGGGGAAAGAATGAAGCTTTATTTCTGTCTATTCATTTTGTGATCATCAGGTCAAGTGTTGTATTGCAGGTAACCTGGCAAAGTTGTTTTCTTATTTCAGTGAATCAGACCTGATGATTAGCTATTCCTTTTTGTTCCAGGCATTAGAATGTTTAGACTTCTGTCCTGGATTAGTTTTGGTTTTATGATTTTATGTCCGTAGTCTTTGAGGCTGTTTATTGCTAGAATATTCCATTATAATTACCTGTTTTGCGATAAGGGAAAACAGATTAAACATTTTGATAAGGCTTTATTATGGCAAAAACTGTAAGGTCTAATAAGTTTCCATGCACTGAAGTACTGTTGTAGATTACCAATATTGTTATCAAAGAAACTATAGTTGTAATGTTTGTGATTTTTTTCATTTAGATATATTGCAAGGTTTCTTATTTTTATGGTGGTCTACACTTTCAATTCATTCTTTTTTCCCAAACTGGGATCCTAAATTCCAGTGAATTAAGTGATTAATGTACTGTTGAATGCGACTAAAATCTCTTCACCAAGTGATAGTATCATCTTTGATCATTAAAATGAGTCCTTTTTTTTTTTTTTAGAATTATTCAAACGCTTCCTAGTGCTACTTTGGTAGCGTTTTCTCATTTTTAAGTCGCTTCCATAAAATTGTCAAGACACGATTCCTTAGAGGATAAGAGATCTTTCATATTGTTTTTGTTGTATGTATTTTGATGGTTAAGATTCCACATTTATATCAGTAGTAATAGTTACCTGTTCTCATCAAATAAAATTTACTTAAATTCGTCCCTTTTCAGTCATGTTACCTATTACCTATCTATAATTAGTGGTCTTTAAACAATTATGGTCTTGATTTTGTACCCATTTTATATGCAAGTCATGCAATTAGTGGAGTGTCTTGTTATGTAGCGTTTTGCCAGCATAGTTTCCATTTGAACAACTTTTCAATGAGAACAACTCCATGATCTATCTCTAGGTGGCATGAAATTAACTTCTCAGTGTTGTTTTCTCTCCTTTTTTATGAAGTGCATTTTCAGTTTTGGCATACAGTATTGCCTAGTAGATTAGGAGGCTTTTATTTCTTCTTTTATTGGAAGAAAACTCTACTTATGAAGATTGTTTGTTACTTTTTTATTTTAACTTTTCTTCCAAATATGTAGGAATAAGAGACAAAGTACTTAGGTGTTTCCTGGTAGTATAGGCTTTCAAATACTGTACTTGAAGTAAGTATGGTCTTTATCATGCAATGTACAAATCTCATATTTTACTTTGGATTTAGTATTGTATTCTAAATGGTCATCTGAAAGATGGCGTCAGTTTAAAAGCAAAACTATACAAAATGTAATATTGTTCCCTGGTGATTAACTACATTTAACACTACTGGGGACCCTTTTACTGACTACAGTACTCTTAATGCAACTGGGGAGCCTTCTACTGCCTTGTCACAAACTATACCTTGCTCAACTGGGCTAATGACCAAATGTTAGTTTTTTGGGGTCGAGCCATGTCGTCCTGATGGAAGGTTCCTTTAGGCAGCTTTCTAAGGGATATTTGGTTACAGTGATACTCCCAGAGAATTGACCATAGGACTCCAGAATTCTACCTCCTGGCGCGAGTATCCTTAAAATTTCTCTTAAGGATATTGCATAATATCAGGGGACGTATATCTTGATACGACACATGGCAATCTTCACCCCGAATAGCGTTTTCGCTTCGAGGGGGAAGAGTGGTAAAACTGAAGGGGAGCCGTTATCAAGGTTACCCTTCCTCCTGTACTATTACAGGGCTCCAAGATGGCGCTCATTCCTTTTTTAGTAGCGGTTTTGCACGGTGGTGTTCCCTCTTTATCTAGCGTTCTAGATTGTTTCTTGAAAGGATTTATCATGCATTCTCCAGCATCTTCTGCCTCTGGAAAGTTGAGTATTTAATCTTTACAGTGTATAATTTTTTAGCTCCTGCTTCACAGTGAAATTAGTATAATTTAATGTGTTTTATGGAGCATGGCCGGTCACCGGAGGTGCCATGTTGGGCGCTGTCGTTCGTCATGCATGCTCTATTTAGTCAGCAGAACAACATTCCCGGTAATTAGCTTTAATGAATTGTAGCTATTTAGGCAAAATTATACTAGTGAAGATATGATTATGCATACAAATTTCCTCTTCCTACATGTGTCGATCTTATACGCTAGAGTCTCGGCGATTTAGGTAGCCGAGATCTCGCCCCGCGCTAGGCTACCTAGCCTATGCGCTTTAGTATACTTTCATACATTATCCCCGTTTACCCTCGTGTATCATTTTATCAATTCAACAGGAGATAGATTATCTCCTAGAATTAATTATATAACTCTATACTCGTCTCCTGCGGAGATTTAAGGGTAATCCCTCCTTCCCTCTGAGTGCTGCCATAAGCAACAACCCTATCTTAGTCTTGCCATAGAGTAGTACACTCCGGCTTGACTAGGCTAGTGTTTCCTGTCTCCCACCCTTGCTGGTGAGTATCCCGGCTTGGGTTTCCGACAGTAGCTCAGAGTACTGTATTCAGTCTTTCAGTCTTTATGCCGACAACTTAGCTGCCGGGTGAGTAGTCACTCCCCTGCCAGCTTACAGTTGCTGGCATAGGAGGCTTAGCTTCCCGAGACCACACCTAAAGTGGTAGTGTAATGCCGCCACCTTCTCCCTTGCGGTCTAGAAGACAAGTCTTGTTTCGGCAGACCCTAGGCTGAACGATAGATATTCTTCTGCCGCCTAGGATGGCGCCGATAGTGAAACAGAGTTTCACCCTTGTTTGGAAATGGCGGCAACCCGGCCGCCTTCTCCTAACACAACATACAAGACCCTTTCCCTGCCCCTCTCTGTCCTTTAGTAATAGCCTAGCCATCGCATATCTGTGGCTGTCGTCCTACACTCTCCCCGCTTGCCGGACAGATTGTAGCGCCGGCAGGGCTCCTACATAGGCGGCTTGATAGTCGATCCGACTTTCCCCTACGGACGCAAAGCTCCGGGAAAGGTTGTGCCAGCTATGATGGCTGGCGGTGGGAGACCCCTTTTGCCTTTTGAGTGTTCTTCAGTCCTCCCTTGGTCTGCCATCCACATCCCTGAAACCGGCAGCAACCGGCATCAGATCTTGTGGCTGGGTGGAAGCTTGAATAATTCATTCTCCCCTTCTATTTGAACCCTCATTCTGGAGGAAGGCAGTAGGATTGATATACCTACACCCTTATTTATTGTACAAAGCTACATTAATAAGGCAGCCCTTCACTCCATGCTTTCTCTCTATCTGTCGGCTAGTGCCGCCATACTAACTGGATCGGTACCGTCAGGTGCTAGCCTAGCCGGCAACACGCCAGCTGAACTACAGTACTGTATATGATTATACAGTAGCCAGTATATTTGTAGTATAGATATACTGCAGACAGAAAACTATAGTATATATTATACAGTAGTTTATATTTCCAACATACCCTGTGTGTCCTTTCACAGTCTATTGTTGAGACCAATTTTATATTGAAGTGGAGTATTCCTTCAATACACTGATAAAGTCATCAGTTTATTACTTACCCCACAATATTAATACCTTTTATGGAAGGGCTAGTGTTAGTATACACTAATTCTCTCCCTAGAGGTTAGAACCCTTCTCTATTGAGTTTTCCTTAATAAGGAAATCCTTACATTAATATTGGGGGAGGTCACAGCAATTGGCTGGATAGGAGAGACAGGTATGTGTCTTTCCTATTTCCTTTTTAGCTTGCTATCCTAAGCTATAATGGTTAAGTTACCATATATTGCATATAACCTGTTCATCAAGTGTGATAAACAACCGCATACTCATTTATATTTCCTTTCTTTACAGGAGGAGCCCAAAATGAAGTGCGAGGTGATTTACTGTAACCACAAGAGTAGGAACTTTTGTGGTCACACTATATGCAGGAGTCATGCCGCCTGCGCCATTATCACTGACACCTTGCAGTACTGGGATCCCCAGAACTGCAACGTCTGCTCGGCCATGGTGGTCGAAGGCTTCAATGACCTCAAGTCAAGGGAGTCGAGGGATGCAGCACGAGAAAAGCTGTGCAAGTGGGTACGAGGGTTCCTAAAGAACTCTCTGGGACTGTACCTGCCCAACGACAGGATGCATAGCTTGCTGTTCCCTAAGGCCGGTAGTGAAGCTGTCGTGCCCCAAACACAATCTGGACCTCCCTACGTCCAGATTGCCATCGAGGCGGACGTCAGTGAGGCAATGCAAGGCATGGACATCCACCAGGAGGAAAGGATGTCTGAAGTGTCTACGGACACTGAGAAGGATCTGCTTAGGGATGATCCCGAGGAGGAGTCTACTCTACCTCCCGAAAGAGAAGAGGAGGTCGAGTTGCCGGAAGTGGGGAGTCCCTTCCACCCGTGCCGGCACTAGAGCTGACACCATCTACGTCTTCAGCTCCTAACCCTCCATTGGACGCCATGAGCCAAGCATTTTTGGCTCATATCACTACGTTCATGGAGAACATTCGCAAACAAGGCGAAGCAAGGGAAGCGAAGCTCGAAAAAGAGCTCCGTGAAGCACGGATCACCGCCTCCTGAGGGTCATTCAAGCGACCCAGAGTTCAAGACTGGCCATCCTGCTCCGAGACTAATCCCTGGAGGTACACGGATTATATGCCAATTACCAACGGCAAACTCTACATCTCAGAGAAGATGGGAGCCGTCCCCCTAGACGATATCCAGTTCTGGCCGAGCTTCAATGCTTACCCTGACTGCTTCATTCGACTGAAGCATGAGCCAGCATCAAAGGAGGAGACGGAACCGAAGGAGGTCATGGTTTTCGACCATGATAAGGCACAGGCTCTCTTGTTGAGCAGCCTGAAAAAGGCGGGTTATACTAACTCGAAAGTGTCCGCATTGAGCAAGAAACATCCTACCTTTCTTGCTCCTGCTTCAAGAGCCTTCCCCTTCACGTGGAAGGCATTCCAGGCTGTTGCCAAGGCAGTGGAGGTAGACAAACCATGCCCTGCACTAGAGAAGTGTAGGCCTCTGTCGTTAGCCCTGCCCATGAACGAAAAAAGAATGGAAGGAAGGACACCTAACCTTCTCAGTAGGGAAGCTAAATGCAGATATCGCTGGACGGCAGTTCAGCGAGAATCTCCCTAAGCTGTCAGACTTTCTCTTGCGCAGGGAGCAAGAGACGAAGGAGAGGCTTGCCGCCTCCCTATCCCTACAGAACTACATCGAGATATGTGCAGGCCACAAAAGCACCCCAGACATGCTCATGGTCCTGGCCAAAATGCATATGGCCACCTTAGTGAAGGACCTGTACGGCTTCATGAAGGCTAGGAGAGCCTGTAGAGAGTTTGTGATTGCTGTGGCATCAGTAAAACACGAACCCAGGAAGCTGATTTCTTCCAACATCTGGGGTAAAGACCTCTTCCCAAGTGAAGCAGTCAAAGAGGTAGTCGAGAAAGCTGTCACGGAGAATAGGAACCTTATCCAGAATTGGGGCATCTCTTTAAAGAGGAAGTCTTCCCCTATGCAGGTCCCCAACCTAAACAGAAGTCGAAGAAGCCAAGACTACCATCTCGGCCTGCCCAGCAACATCCTACAGTCACCATGACCGCAGTGCCCCAAGTGGTTGCTCAACCACAAACCACATTCCAAGTGGTACCTCCACAGCTGGTTGCCCAGTCACCAGCGTTCAACCCAGGGTTTGAGAGGCAAACCACTACCTTTCGTCCGAAAGGAAGAAGCTCCCGACGGGGCTCCTCAAGACATCCCTCCTGAGGAAGGGGAGGACGCAGTCAGGTTTGCAAACCCTCCGGACAATCTAAGCAATGAGATGCTTCAGGTAGGAGGGAGGCTCCAACACTTTCTGGATCGTTGAACCTTCGATCCTTGGGCCCACAGCCTAATCAAGAATGGACTAGGATGGAGATGAATCAAGTCTTTACCATCATTTCCTCAATTCTTCCAACACTCCATCCCCTTATTGGAAGAATATACTGTAGAACTCTTGAGCAAAAAGGTTATAAGGAAAGCAAAGTCCATCAAATTCCAGGGAAGGCTATTTTGTGTTCCCAAGAAGGACTTAGACAAACTCAGAGTCATTCTGGACTTGTCTCCACTCAACAAATTCATCGAGAACAGCAAGTTCAGGATGTTAACCCTTCAACACATAAGGTCCCTGTTACCCAAAGGGGCGTACACAGTCTCAATAGATCTGGTAGAGTCTTACTGGCACCTCCCAGTCAGCCGCCCTCTCTCCTCCTACCTAGGATTCAAGTTGCAGAAGAAAAAGTATGTCTTCAGAGCCATGCCCTTTGGACTAAACATAGCCCCAAGGATCTTCACGAAACTTGCAGACAATCATTCAACATCTATGCCTAGAAGGTGTTCAGGTAGCAGCGTACCTGGACGACTGGCTGGTGTGGGCAGCATCCAAGACTGCTTGTCTGCAAGCATCCAAGAAAGTGATCCAGTTCCTGGAACATCTGGTATTCAAGATCAACTTCAAGAAGTCTCGACTCTCTCCAGCTCAAGAGTTTCAATGGCTGGGAATCCATTGGAACTTGAAGTCACACCGCCTCTCCATTCCTCCCAGGAAGAGGAGAGAGATTGCGGGATCTGTCAAGAGACTACTGAAATCCGACAGGATCTCAAGACGCCAACAGGAAAGAGTACTGGGCTCTCTCCAGTTTGCAGCAGTAACAGACCCAGTGCTGAGAGCACAGCTGAAAGATGCTTTAGGAGTCTGGAGAAGATACGCATCAAACGCTCGAAAAGATCTACAAAAACCGATACCGACCTTACTACGATCACTTCTCAAGCCGTGGTCAAAGGTTAAGAGGCTAACGAAGACCGTGCCCTTGCAACCACCTCCCCCATCGGTGACCATCCACACGGATGCCTCGACGGAAGGATGCGGAGGTCACTCCCATCACAGGAAAGCACAAGGGACTTGGTCATCCCTGTTCAAGACCTTTCACATCAATATTCTGGAGGCCATGGCAGTCCTCTTGACGCTGAAGAAACTATCCCCTCGCAGATCAGTCCACATCAGGCTGGTCTTGGACAGCGAAGTGATAGTGAGATGTCTAAACCGACAAGGCTCGAGATCGCCCCACATCAACCATGTGATGTTACCCATCTTTCGTTTAGCAAAAAAGAAGAGATGGCCCTTATCAGCAGTTCACCTACAAGGGTTCCGCAATGTGACAGCGGAAGATAGAGTCAGAATGGTCCCTAGACGCAGACTCATTCTCCTTCATCTTGGAACAAGTCCCGGAACTGCAGATCGACCTCTTCACAACGAGCGACAACAAGAAACTACTTTGATATGTAGCCCCATACGAGGACCCTCTAGCGGAGGCAACGGACGCCATGTCCCTCGATTGGAACGAATGGACTCAGATCTACCTGTTCCCTCAAACCAATCTCCTGCTGAAGGTCCTCAACAAGCTGAGACGCATCAAGGAAACGGCAGCTCTAGTGAGCCCCAAGTGGCCCAAGAGCAACTGGTTCCCTCTGGTGACAGAACTGAAGCTGAAGCTGGTCCCTCTACTGAACCCAGCTCTATCTCAACAGGTTCAGAAGTTGACTGTCTTCACTTCATCACAGAGAACCCAAAACCTTCATCTCATGATTTTCTCGTCTTAGCGGTAAAGAAAAGATTTGGGATCTCAAAAGGCAGTATAGACTTCTCAGAAGAATATAAGTCAAAGTCAACCAGAAGACAATACGAATCGTCTTGGAAAAAGTGGGTTGCTTTTGTCAAAGCAAAAAGGCCAAAAGAAATCTCAATAGACTTCTGTCTGTCCTTCTTCATCCACCTTCATGAACAAGGACTGGCTTCTAACACGATAACTACGTGCAAGTCAGCCTTGACTAGACCTCTTCTATACGCCTTCCAGGTGGGCCTGGCGAAGGAAATCTTTAGCAAGATCCCGAAGGCATGCGCTAGACTTAGACCTGCAGCCCCTCAGAAGCCCATTTCATGGTCCCTGGACAAGGTTCTATACTATGCTTCAACTTTGAACAATGAAGATTGTTCTCTGAAGGATCTAACCCAAAAAGTTATTTTCCTGTTCGCTATAGCCTCAGGGGCTAGAGTTAGTGAAATAGTAGCCCTATCAAGAGACGAGGGCCATATTCAGTTCACAGAAATGGGAGAACTGAATCACTTTCCTGATCCTACCTTTCTCGCCAAGAACGAGCTACTCACCAAGAGATGGGGTCCCTGTAGAATCTGCCCTCTGAAGGAAGATGTCTCTCTATGTCCAGTAGAATGTCTAAAGGTCTATCTTCGAAGAACTTCAGACTTCAGGGGAGGACAGCTCTTCAAAGGAGAAACCTCAGGATCAAACTTATCCCTTAAAACAACTGAGGGCAAAGCTCACCTACTTCATTCGCAGAGCGGATCCTGACAGTACACCCGCAGGTCATGATCCAAGAAAAAATGCTTCCTTGCTGTTTTTTCAGTATATAGACTTTGAGCGTCTCAGCTCATACACTGGATGGAAGTCATCCAGAGTGTTTTACAAACATTATGCGAAGCAAGTGCACAAACTTAAATGTTATGTGGTGGTGGCAGGTAGTGTAGTAAAACCTGTCGTCTAGTGCTGCGATGAACAATGAATTGATTGGGACTTTCAATTCGGGTGAAAAGGTGTTGACACCTTCTAGTGCAATACCCTTTTATGTGAGTGTCACCCTGGTGACACTAGGACTGTTCAAATTTTCAGGTGCAGAATTATACAAATGACACTTGTGCCGTGTGTACATTTACAGTGTTGATAATATCCAACATTTACAGAAAAATTATATTGATAAAATTTTTCTATTTTATGAGTGGCATTAATTAATTTCTTCCCTTTCAGGTAGAAAAACTTTGACTGTAGATGTTGAATATATAATTCTCCTTTATGTTCTTTACATTTGTTATCCCATTTACTCATTTAGCCTAAATAAATGAATAAAAAGAGTGTAACTGCGTCTTATTTCGCCAGAGTTATTTTACTTATTTTCCTAAGTAAAACTTATATTTTTTGTGCTGATAGAAACAAATAGATCTAGTTGACACTTATATTTGTTCCTACACATATACAAACCTTGAGCCTTTTTTACAGTCTAGCAAGACACTTCCCTGCAGGGGGCAGGAAGCCCTAACATTGTTCCATGAGTAGTGGTAATGACGTATAACGGTAACGTCATATTTCTCAATGGTCTAGATGATCATATAAAATTGTCCCAAGGTTGAGGCACTTATATAAATCCACAGATACAGTACTTTCAAGTAATTCTCTGGTAAACTTTCATCAGGACGACATGGCTTGAGCCAAAAAAACGGTTTTTGAAGCGAAGCGAAAAATATATTTTTTGGTGAGATGGTCATGTCGTCCTGATGGACCCACCCTCCTTTTCTAAGAAAAGGCTTGGGTAAAGTTCCCTCCCGAAACTACTGCATCTGTAGCACCACGCTCAATGCCACAAAGAATGAGCACCATCTTGGAGCCCTGTAATAGTACGGGAGGAAGGGTAACCTTGATAACGGCTCCCCTTCAGTTTTGCCACTCTTCCCCCTCGAAGCGAAAACGCTATTCGGGGTGAAGATTGCCATGTGTCGTATCAAGATATACGTCCCCTGATATTATGCGATATCCTTAAGAGAAGTTTTAACCCTGGATAGGTACGCTCCTCGGACACCCCTTTAAGGGTATACTCGGTCGCGCGCGACCCCGACGCAAAAAAAAATTCTTGAAAAATCTGTTTTTGCCGTAACCTCCTTTTTTTTTTTGCCAAAAAAAAAGTTCAATGAATGCTCAAAACTACTGTAAAGATAAATACTACTCATATGCTGAAAAACTATTTATTATAAATATTTAAAAAAATTAAGTAGAAAAATAAAAAGACCTTACATAAAAATTCATAAAAAAAAAAATTCATACATATATACACAAGTCCTTTTAGGAATTGATTCTTGAATGTTTAGGACACATCTTGATGTATTTTGGATGAAGTCGGACCCATGGAGGTGAAGATCTGAAATGAGAAAAAAAGGGTAACTTTTTTTGGCCAAAAAAATTTTTCCAAATTTCATGAATTTTTTATGGTACCCAAATGAAATAGGAAGTGGCTAATTTTTTTAGGGAATAAACATATGTTATCCTAAAATAGAAATATGTAAAAAAATCTTCATTATTTTGTAAATTACATTTATATCAGGGGCCATATCTAAAGGTCATTTTTTGAGTACTTAGAAATTTCGTAAAAAAATACATATATTTGATATATAATATGATATTTATGCTGGTAAAAATATACCAAAATATCACAAATTCTATAGGGAACAAGAATATATATAGATAGGGCAACTTACGCTTCGGATATGTCCACAAAATGGCCGCCAACCACACTGACTCAGACTCCCTAATCTGTCACCGGAAATGCAGGAAGGGTATGTCAATTTCAAGGTGTTATTTACTAATCTAATTATTCTTGGATATGCATAAAAATTGTATGGTGGATTGCTGGATGATTGTCGATTATTTTACGACTATAAAATTAGAATTCTGACCCAAAAAAATTTTTATGAAGGGAAATAAAATCGAAAAAAAAAATGTAAAACAACATATTTTAGCTAAAAAAATTTGATGATATTCAATCAAAAAAGAAGTAAACAAAATTTTCCGACAAATAAACATCTAAATGAATCATTACTCTGTGATAGTTCCTTAGTACGTAGTAATTTTGAAAGAAATGAGAAAAAACGAAAAAGTGGCAATCGCAGGAAAATCGAACACATACCTATATATACGCCATATCTGGCTAAAAATAAAGATAGGCATGAGTAACCAGATCATCTAGAAACACTTTACAACACTATAAAAATATAAGTTTTGCGACACTACTTGCCAATTCCTTACGGTAACATGACTAAGCAAAAAAATGCAAAACAAATAAAAAGGGGCACTCGCGGAAAAATGGCCAACATTCTAATATACGGAATTTCAGAAAAAAAAAATTTCAGCCACGTGCTAGGCAAACCATCATGGCACATTTTCCGACAAATAAACATCTAAATGAATCATTACTCTGTGATAGTTCCTTAGTACGTAGTAATTTTGAAAGAAATGGGAAAAAACGAAAAAAGGGCAATCACAGGAAAATCGAACACATACCTATATATACGCCATATCTGGCTAAAAAAAAAGATAGGCATGGGTAGCCAGATCATCTAGAAACACTTTCCAACACTATAAAAATATGTTTTGCGACACTACTTGCCAATTCCTTACGGTATCATGACTAAGCAAAAAAATGAAAAACAAATAAAAAGGGGCACTCGCGGAAAAATGGCCAACATTCTAATATACGGCATTTCAGAAAAAAAAAATTTCAGCCACGTGCTAGGCAAACCATCAAGGAACATTTTACGACAAATAAACATGTAAATTAATCATTACTCTATGATAGTTCCTTAGTACGTAGTAATTTTGAAAGAAATGGGAAAAAACGAAAAAATGGCAATCACAGGAAAATCGAACACATACCTATATATACGCCATATCTGGCTAAAAAAAAAGATAGGCATGGGTAGCCAGATCATCTAGAAACACTTTCCAACACTATAGAAATATAAGTTTTGCGACACTACTTGCCAATTCCTTACGGTAACATGACTAAGCAAAAAAATGCAAAACAAATAAAAAGGGGCACTCGCGGAAAAATGGCCAACATTCTAATATACGGCATCTCAGATAAAAAAAAAAGACATGCACGTGTTAGCCCAACCATCAAGGCACACTTTCTAACAAATAAACATGAAAAAAAAATCAATAATATACGGCAATTCCTTACTACGTAGTAAATTTTTACAAATATTGAAAAAAAAACAGAAATTGGCAACCGCAGTTAAATACCCCACATACCAATATCTACGTCGTATCTGACAAAAACAAAGTCACGCATGGGTAGCCAGATCATCTAGACACACTTTCCAACACTAAAAAAGCAAAAGTTTTACGACACTATTTGGCAATATCTTACGGAAAAATGACTTGGGAAAAAAAATGAAAAAGGGGCACTCGCGGTAAAATGGTCCTTGTGGTGATGAACGACATTTTAACTAAAAAAAAAATCATGCACATGGTAGCCAAACAATCCACCAAGACTTTCCACAACTGATAACCTATACAAGTTGCACCATTCTACGACAATTTCATAATACGTAATAACTTTGATAATTATGCAAATTACCTTAGAAGGGTAAACTCGGTCGCGCTCGACCCCGACGCGTCTCAGAAATCGGGGAAGGAGTACAGCTACAGCGATGCACATCTGGACACTACTAGAGCATGTAGGCGAGACACCTACTGCAGGTCGATCACCCACAAATTCAGTCACGGGGGTGAGTCACGTGAGAAAAACCTCTTTTGTTTTGACGCTCGGGGTCGCGGACGACCCACCGTACCGTTCCAGGGTTAAGGATACTCGCGCCAGGAGTTGGAATTCTGGAGTCCTATGGTCAATTCTTTGGGAGTATCACTGTAGCCAAATATCCCTTAGAAAGCTGCCTAAATGAACCTTCCATCAGGACGACATGGCCATCTCACCCAAAAATAGAGTTTTCGCTTCGCTTCAAAATCCGTTTTGTAGGAAGAGGTAGGGTTTAGGATTTTGTTAATAGCCACCATAAATAATGAGTTAATGATAGCAAAAATAATAATGTATGTAGTTAAAATATTATAATTGATGAGGTAGAAATCTTATCTAAAACAATTCCACAGTCATGTAGATGTAGTAATACAAATAACATGTAGAGCCTTTTTAAAATACACAAAATTTCAGCGCATTTAAAAGGTAGTGCTGTAATCCTTCGGCTGTCATGGGCATTAAACTTGAAGCCCCCACCCTGCTCCCTGTGTATGAGACACTACATTTTCCTCTTCCAAACAAACTAAGCTTTAAAATTGTATTCTTGCTACAAACCCAATATTGATGTATGCTTATTATGATATAACCTTGTGACTGGGAACCTAAATATAATATTATATATATATATTACGGCTGGCAAGCTACACAACCCTCTTGAGTTCCAAACTCACCCGTTTGTTTTTACATTAATTATGTTACACTTGGAAATATTAACACATGAGCTCTGAGTCAGTTAAATAACTCCCAGACAGCAGTATATATAAAAAAAAACTGAATATCCAAAGGTCTCTTAAATACACTCAAAACAAAACTGGGTAATTATACAGTATTTTAGAATTATTCAAAACCACCTCTTACTTCGATTCATTAACAGGATATGAGAGAGTATGTAATAAACACTGGTGATTGAAATAATACACTCTTCACAAAAATAAATATATTCTATATAAATTACAACACTTTGAAAAGAATTTACATAAAAAAATAGTAAATCACTCGAAATATTTAGTCTGAACAAAAAGATTAAGACAAAAAGAATGTTTACGCTTTGAAAATTATAATCACTTGACTTCAAGTCAAATCTGAATAAAACCTTAGACTAAGACAAGGGAAATAATTACACTCTAATGCTTAAACTCTTGAAGAACTTACATAAAGTAACATAATCTTACAGTACTAACTTCACGTATCTTACTTGCACAGGGCCAGTTACAAAAAATTTACACAATGCCAACACTCACCACAACACAAACTTAAAATTTCTGACAATTTTTACATGATATATACTGGGCACAAAATCACTCTGGAGAGGACGCACTAAAGGCACTTGGAGAGAGAGATGGGGGGGGACACTTTGGCTCTTTCATGGGACGGCTGTTTCTCTTCTGCCCCACGCATCCCTGGGGGCGCTTATATATGAATTTAGTAACTTCTCAAATATTCTAATAGATAATTCTCGTGGCTTGGGGGCTGGCCTCTAGCGCTGCCTGACTTATCAACTAGATAAAAATTCAGGGGTGAACCATGATTTCAGGCAACTCTCTCTCTCTCTCTCAGCTGCTCCGCCTACCCACCGTTCTCGGAAATAAAAAAAAAAGTGTTTTCGAGAACCTTCCAAAACACGTGATGAATATAAGAATTGCATATTTTCTCACAAACATGATGCAATACCATATAAAGAATTACATAAGCCCTTGTTCATATCTAGTATGGATCATATAGCACTCTTAAACAGATTACATAAGACTTTGTAACAAAAATACACGAAATAAAAAGTTAATTCTTAAAAATAACGTAAATTTACATGTACTGACTTGACTGAAGAATACAAATAAATTAACAACGAAAGTCTTACATAATTTACATAACAAACTTATATCTACATGAGAGGAACTCATCATAAGAGCTGGCTATTCACCTCTTGAGGGCACATATGAAAACATGAAATACATTGATAAACTATTTATTTTACACTAGACCAGCTTTGTAAGATAGCTCCCCCAAAAAGAGATTATTCCGGGCCTGAATCCATCGATTCAGCCCGAAATAAATAATCTGCAACCACGTTTTCTTTACCTGATATATGCTTTACATTAATATAATACGGTTGCAAACATAATGACCACCTAGGTAACCTTTGATTATTATTTTTCATCTTATTAACGAAAGTTAAAGGATTAAGATCCGAATATACCGTAATCTCATTCTGTGGTCGATTCACATAAGACCTCAAACTTGTTTATTGCTGTGACTAACGCTAGCAGTTCCTTTTCAACTGTCGAGTAGGCTCGCTGATGTTTCTTCAGCTTCGACAACATAAAGCAAACAGGATGAAGAATTCCTTCCTCGTCTTCTTGCAATAAGACAGCTCCAATACCATTATCTGACACATCCACTGGGATAAGGAATTTCTTGTTGAAATCTTGTGCTCGCAGTATCGGTTTCGAAGTTAATGTCGTCTTTATCCTGTTGAAGGATTCCTGGCACTCGCTGGTCCATACGAATTTTTTCTTGGGGCTAGTCAGATCTGTCAAGGGAGCGACTACAGCCGAAAGTTCGGGCAAAAACGCCGGTAGAATCCTGCCATCCCTAAAAAAATGTTGTAACTGCTTCCTAGTTTTGGGGGGTGATGCTTTCATTTTTCCTTTGACGTTAGCAGCTATTGGGGTGATTAGTCCTCTTCCTACTTCAAATCCCAAGTACCGAACCGTTGCCTTTTTCCAAATTTGCTCTTCTTCAGGTTAATCGTCAGGTATGCTCCTCGCAGCTTTTGAAATACCTTCTTCAGGGTTCGGAGATGTTCTTCCCAGGTCGACAAATACACCACAATATTGTCGAGATATACGCCTACCCCTTCTATTGATCCTAGAAGGTTATCCATCACACATCAAAAAGTAGTGGGGGCATTCATTAGACCAAATTGCATGATTTTGTATTGATACTGTATAACCGAAACGGGGTTATAAAAGCTGATAATAATTTTGCATTATCATCCAAAGGAATTTGATAATAGCCTTGTAACAAATCAATCTTGGAGTCAAACCTCGCTTGTCCGATATTGTCGAGTAGTTTGTCGATGAGCAGCAATGGATAATTATCGGGCACACTGATCGAATTTAACTCTCGGTAGTCTGTACACATCTTGAAAGATCCGTTCATTTTTTTCACGAGCAAGCATGGAGAACTGTAAGGGCTAGAATTTTGTTCTGCTAATCCGTCTTGTAACATAGTCCAGTTCTTTTCTCAAGACTTGTCAGTGATACGGCGACAGTCAATATGCGCGTTGTTTAAATGGTCATTCCGTTGTTTTGAGGCGTATCTCATGCTTCGCCAGGTTGGTTTGTTTCGGGACGTCTGAGACAATTTCAGGGAAACTTCTAATTAATCGGCTTAATTCCTCTTGTTGCCCCAGGTTCAGATGAGTTCATTTCTCTTCCAAGTTCCGAATGATAGACAAATTATTCACTTTGCTTACCGCCCCTACCTCATATCCGTCGTCGTCTTCCATGGATGGTATGGTTTGCACCATACACACCTGTGAAGCTTCGGTCTCGTTTTTGCTTAAGTAGGACTTCTGTAGGTTAACGTGTACTTTCCTCTGACTTTTCCCTCTTCCTGGGGTTTCGATAATGTAGGTCAGGCCACTGATCTTCTCCAAAATCTTGAATGGTCCTTGGAACTTTTTGGTAAGTGGGAATCTCCTATTCGGCAAGAAAACCAATACCTGTTTTCCTACCGTAAACTGTCTGTCCTTACTTTTCATATTGAACCTTTTCTTCATTTTTTCTTGACTCGTTTTAAGGTTTTCTAGGGAAAATTTCCTTATCTCGCCGATCCTTTTCCTCAAATTCTTGACATATTCTCCATCCGTTTCCTCTCGGTCCTTCCATTTTTCTGCTAACATTTTAATAGGTTCTCTTACTATTCGTCCAAATACCATTTCACTGGGGCTACATCCCATGCTTTCTTGATAAGCATTACGTACCTCAAATAACATCAGTGGTAGTCCGATATCCCATTCATTCCCCGTTTTGTTGCAGTTGATAGTTATTGTTTCACATCCAACAGTTTCATTACGTCTTGAAATATCATATTTTCCGTGACATGAGACGCATCTTTTTCCCAGAAAAATGCCCAAAAAATCACCCGGCCTCTTATGTCGCTAAGAAAAAGTTGTATAGGGGAGTTTGACAACCCTTAAACACCCAACAAATGACATACAAGCACTCACACTCACCAGACATAAAATATAAACCTACAATTATAATTCATATGTAATAAATAAATTTATTTTCTAAATTGCACTTTGTTTAATGAAGTACTGTAGCAAGTTATTTGTTTATTTTGGTGATCAGCTGATGACTCGCCAACCCCTTTCGACAAGCATACATGCCACCTAGTGGTTTCCTAGCAGACGATTCTGTGCCATATTCGTTGTTTATGCAGTATTTATCTATTATCTCATATTTTGTTAATATTTTGTAATAAAGCAATAATTTGATAACTATTTTGTTGCCTGAGTTCCAAAATAGTACAAAAAGACAGTTGTTGAATATGACCTTGGTAAAAAAACACATCTGTGTTAGTTGAGTGCAGTATTACCAAGTTAGAAGAAAAAGTAACTAGACCTAGAGTTCCATACATTAGCAAAAGTATTCCACCTAGAGGAATTTCTAGAGATTTCTTTGATCAGTAAACGGATTTTGAAGCGAAGCGAAAAATCTATTTTTGGGTGAGGTAGCCATGTCATCCTGATGGAAGTTCCTTCATTAGTAGCTTCCTAGGTATATTTGACTACATTGATATATCCCAGAGAATTTACCAAAGGTATCCAGAATTCTAACTCCTGGAGCGAATATCCCTTAAGATTTAAAAAGGGATATCGCGTAATATCAGAGGACGTATTCTTGACACGTCTCATAGCTACTGTATCTACACCCACAATAGCGTTTCCGCTTCGAGGGGGAGAAAGTGGCAAGAATATAGGAGAGTCGTTAAAGAGGCAACACTGTCGACACTCCTACTGTACTGTAAATAGTACGCCTAATCGCCACCGTGAGGCGCCACCAAGCCATTCTTTGTAGCTTTGTAGGTGTTGCAGATACAGTACCATAGGGAGGGATTCATTATCCTTTTGTCAAAAAGAGGGTGGGTCCATCAGGAAGACATGGCTACTTCACCCAAAAATAGATTTTTCGCTTCGCTTCAAAATCCGTATTTTGGGCTCAGGCCATGTCGTCCTGATGGAAATTTACCAGAGCATTAATGTATCTGTGGATTTTCAATAGTGCCATTATCTCGAGATAAATATTTCCTATTTGGTCTTCTAGACCTAGAGACACGATGTTACCATTATACATCAATTAATTGATCATAAACTACAGTATGTCAGTTCTTCCTGCCCCCTACAGGGAAGAGTCTGGGTAGACTAGGAAAAAACCTGAGGATTGTGAGTTCAAGGAACAATCTAGCAAACAGTTTGTATATTAGTGTCATCATATACATTAAGTATAGTTTGTACTTAGATGGTATATCTCTGTATAGGTTACTGATACCTCCCAAGTCTGGCTGAAAAGAGACAGACAGGTTTACATATGCGTAGGAAACCTTAGTTCAGTAAAATAAACAGTTTAGTACAATCAGTTCTTACCTGTTTGCTTGGAACAGTCTTAACCTTAGTTCCCCAATATTTTCTTAAATATTAAAAGAATCAAGGATGCTCTGACTTTATTCTTAATCTAGAATGTTTGAGGCGAGAGAGACGCAAAAATTCCTTCTATTGTTTATTACAAAAATGGAAATTATGGATGTATTCAATTACATCTTATGCAGAAAAATTCTGCATAAAAGCCTAAATAGTAATAACAGAATTAAAATAAGTTTCACCTGAAAAGGAAAACATTAGCCACTCTAAGGGAAATATAAAATTTCGCTATGTATCCTGTTGTTACTAGGAATACTGTGCATATAAGTATGCCTGGCACTTGTGTCAGTCTATTATGCTTAATGCCACCTGTGTAGAGAGAACAGTCTATAGTGTTATCACTAAACACAATACATGACATGATATGTCTTAAGAGTCTATCATGTACACCCTTCACTAAAAGTCCCAATTAGTGCACTGTTCTTCGCAGTAATCAAGCGGCAGGTTTTATAATACTGCCTGCCGCCACCACATGAAATTTTATTCCCTGTAATTGCTTCACATAGTGTTTGAAGAAAACTCTGGATGACTTCCTTCCAGTATAAGCCCGAAGGCTTTCAAACGACATCGTCTGAAAGAAATTCACAGACAAGGCAACTTTTCTCAGATCATGACCTGCGGGTGGATTGTCTGGATCCGCTCTGCGTATAAAATAGGTGATTTTCGCCCTTAACTGTTTCAAGGATAATGTTGAACCAGACGTCTCTCCCTTGAAAAGCTGACCTCCCTTAAAGTCTGAAGTTCTACGAAGATAGACCTTTAGGCATTCCACTGGGCAGAGGGATCCTTCTTCCTTCAGAGGGCAGATTCTCCAGGGACCCCATCTTTTAGTGGGTAGTTCGTTCTTGGCGAGAAACGTCGTATCCGGAAAGAGGTTCAGTTTTCCGGAGTCTGTGAACTGAATGTGGCCATCATCCCTCGAGAGAGCCACTATTTCGCTAACTCTGGCTCCTGAGGCTAGTGCAAAAAAGAATATCACCTTTTGAGTCAAGTCATTCAGCGAGCAATCCTCATTGTTCAGAGTTGATGCTAAGTGAAGAACATTATCCAAAGACCATGAAATGGGCTTTGGAGGAGCTGCGGGCCGAAGTTTAGCGCAGGCTTTTGGAATCTTATTGAAGATTTCATTAGAAAAGTCTACCTGGAAGGCATATAGTATTGGTCTGGCTAGGGCAGATTTACATGTAGTAATCGTGTTGGCTGCTAAACCTTGTTCATGAAGATGGATGAAGAAGGACAAGCAGAAATCCGTAGAAATCTCCTTACGTTTCTTCGCCCTGACAAAGGCCACCCATTTCTTCCAGGAAGACTCATATTGTCTTCTTGTTGACTTTGACTTGTATTCTTCTAAGAAGTTAATACTGTCCCTAGAAATCCCGAACCGTTTCTTGACCGCTAGGGCGAGAAAATCATGAGATGAAGGTTCTGGGTTTTCTCTGATGAAGCTGAGACAGTCAATTTCTGCACTTGCTAAGTCAGAACTGGGTCCGGCAACGGGATCAGCTTCAGGCGTAGTTCCGTTATTAAAGGGAACCAAACACTGTTGGGCCACTTGTGGGCCCCTATTGCTGCTATCCCCCTAACAACTTTTATTTATGTTCGATCTACCGGAATCCAGACATGGATGATTCTATCTTCGATTGTCTTCTTACCATTATGGCTAAGATACAAGAAGATGATAGAAAGGCTTCTTTTGTCTTTGTTGGTGATTTTAATGCTCACCATAGGGAGTGGTTAAGTTCTATCTCTCCTACCGATCGCCATGGCTTAAGAGCTTTAGACTTTGCCTCTGAATCAGGCTGTGAGCAAATCATAAATGAAGCTACTCACAGGTCTGGTAATTGCTTGGACCTTGTATACACTGACTCCCCTGGCGTTATAACTGGTAAGGTTGGTTCTCCAGTCGGGACATCTGATCATGCCTTGATTTCATTATTAGTGAAGACTGAGCAGCCTGTCCCTGATATATCATATTCTTGTAAAATTTATATGAAATCCCAAGCAGACTGGAATGGGATTTTACATGATCTTTTGTGCTTGAATTGGTCACAATTATATAATAGTGTAGATCCTGTTGTCCCTTTGAATGAGAATCTAGTCAACATAATTGATAGGCGTATCCCTTCTCGTGTGCTAAGGTACCGAGTGAAGGACAAACCGTGGTTCAATAATGATTGTAGACGTGCTTTTTTGGAGAAGCAGGAGGCCTATCAACTTTGGAAGGGTAACAGATCAGATTTGACCTGGAACAACTATACTCAGCTTCGAGCTTTTGCTCAGAGAGTTTATGCCTCAACTGAAAAGGAGTACAATTTAACCATAAAAGAAACACTTTCTGGTACAACTCAGGAACATAAATGGTGGTCTACCCTTAAATCTGCACTCTTTGGTGTAGATGCAACAGTTCCTCCTTTACTTAAACCAGATGGCTCAGTCACTCACTGTCCAAAGGAAAAGGCAACCCTTTTGGCTGATGTTTTTGACAGTAAACAGAGTAATGAAAAACTTGAACTTCCTCATTCCTGTTTTCCTGAGGCTAAACTAACTAATTTAGCTTTTCGATCTCGTGAGATTAAAGCTCTGTTGATGGACCTTGATGCTTATGGAGGTGTAGACCCAAATGGTATTTTTCCTTTGTTTTTTATAAAGACAGCAGATTTCTTAGCTCCAAAGTTATCTGTTATTTTGCGCAAGTTAGCAAGAAGAGGTGCTTTTAGCACTAGTTGGAGAATTGGTAATGTTACTCCTCTATGTAAATGTGTTTGTGGTAGCTCAAGTCCCACTGATTACCGCCCAATTTCCATAACTCCCATATTATCTAAAATTTTTGAACGTCTTCTGGCAAAACGTCTTAATAGGTTTGCTGAAGGTAATCATCTACTCCCTAGTTTGCAATTTGGTTTTCGTAAAGGCCTTGGAGCATGTGATGCCCTTCTTACAATCTCCAATGCTGTACAGAAATCCCTTGATTGTGGTCGGGAAGTTCGTATGATTGGCCTTGATTTTAGTGCTGCCTTTGACCGTGTTAATCATGAGGCCCTTGTTTTCAAACTGAAACAGTTGGGAGTGGGTGGGTCGTTTCTTAGCATTATTATTGATTTTTTAAGTAATAGATCTCAAAGAGTTGTTGTTGATGGGCACCATAGTGATTATAGGAATGTGATATCTGGTGTTCCACAGGGTAGTGTTCTTGGCCCATTACTTTTCATACTATATACACATGACATGTGGTTTGGCCTAGAAAACAAGCTTGTTGCATATGCAGATGATGCTACTCTCTTTGCATCAATTCCATCCCCTGAATGTAGATCTAGGGTTGGTGAATCCCTTAATAGAGATTTAGCTAGAATTAGTGCATGGTGCAAATTATGGGGTATGAAGTTGAATCCTAACAAAATTCAAAGTATGATTGTAAGTAGGTCAAGGACGGTGGTTCCTCAACATCCGGATCTCAGTATTGATAATGTTTCTTTAAATATGTATGACTCTTTCAAAATTTTAGGTGTGATTCTCGACAGTAAATTTACTTTTGAGAAACATATAAGGTCTGTGTCTTCTTCAATTTCACAAAAAATAGGCTTATTGAGAAAGTCTTTCAAGATTTTCGGTGATCAATCTATTCTGAAGAAGTGTTTTAATTCCTTCATTCTACCTTGTTTTGAGTATTGTTCTCCTGTCTGGTCTTCAGCTGCCGATTCTCATCTTAATTTGTTGGACAGAAACTTACGGTCTATTGAATTTCTTATTCCTGATCTAGATATTAATCTCTGGCACCGTCGTTCAATTAGTTCATTATGTATGTTGCATAAGATTTTTCACAACTCTGACCATCCTTTACATTCAGATCTCCCTGGACAATTCTATCCTGTTCGTAATACTAGGCAGGCAGTTAATTCTAATAGCCAGGCCTTCTCCATCACGAGGCTCAATACTATGCAGTACTCTAGAAGTTTTATTCCAGCTGTGACCAAGTTGTGGAATGATCTTCCTAATCGGGTGATTGAATCAGTAGAACTTCAAAAGTTCAAAGTTGGAGCAAATGCTTTTTTGTTGACCAGGCAGACATAGTCTTTTTATAGTTTATTTATGACATATTTGTTTTTGATGTTGTTGATAGTTTATTATATGACATGTCTGTTTTGACGTTGTTTCTTATTTTAGAATGATTTATTGTTAATTTGTTCTCTTCATTTATTTATTTCCTTATTTCCTTTCCTCACTGAGCTATTTTTCCCTGTTGGAGCCCCTGGGCTTATAGCATCTTGCTTTTCCAACTAGGGTTGTAGCTTGGATAGTAATAATAATAATAATAATAAAGGATCTCAGTTTGTCGAGGACTTTCAGCAGAAGGTTGGTTGGAGGGAACAGGTAGATCTTGGATCACCTGTTCCAATCTATGGATATTGCCTCTGTCGCTTCCGCTAGAGGATCCTCGTACAGGGCTATATACCGGGCTAGCTTCTTGTTGTCGCTCGGTGCGAACAGATCTATCTGCAGGCCTGGGACTTTGCGTAATATGAAGGAGAATGATTTTGCGTCTAAGGACCATTCTGACTCTATCGGGTTGACCCTGGATAGAGCGTCCGCTGTCACATTGCGGAACCCTTGAAGGTGGACTGCTGACAAGTGCCATCTCATCTTCTTTGTTAGAAGGAGGATGGCCAGTATCACTTGATTTATGTGAAGCGATCTCGAGCCCTGTCAATTCAGGCATCTCATTACAACTTCGCTGTCTAGAACCAGACAGATGTGGATTGAGCAGCGAAGTTCCAGTTTCTTCAGAGAGAGAATAACCACCATGGCTTCCAGAAAATTGATGTGGAAGGACTTGAAGAGGGGAAACCAGGTTCCCTGGACTTTCCGATGATGAGAGTGGCCTCCCCACCCCTCTTTTGAGGCGTCCGTGTGAACGGTGACTGCCGGTGGAGGTGGTTTCAGAGGTGCCTTGCTCTTCAGGTTCTTGGCTTCCGACCATGGTTTGAGTAGTGATCGCAGACGATTTGGAATCGGTCTTTGTAGCGTTTGATGCGTAGTTTCTCCAAACTCCTGATGCATCTTTTAATTGTGCTTTCAATATTGGATCTGTCACTGAGGCAAACTGGAGGGACCCGAACACTCTCTCCTGTTGCCTTCTTCATATCCTGTCGGATTGAAGAAGTCTCTTGACAGATCCTGCTATCTCTTTCCTCTTCTTTGATGGAATGGAAAGGCAGTGTGACTGTAAGTCCCAGTGAATGCCCAGTCACTGGAACTTTTGCGCTGGAGATAGACGAGACTTTTCCAACTTGATCTTGAATCCTAAGTGTTCCAGGACCAGGAACTGGATCACTTGCTTGGAGGCTTGCCTGCACTCTTCCTCGGATGCTGCCCACACCAGCCAGTCGTCCAGGTAGGCTACTACCTGGATCCCCTTTAGGCGTAGTTGATGAATGACTGCATTCGCAAGCTTGGTGAATACCCTTGGGGCTATGTTTAGACCGAAGGGCATGGCTCTGAAAACGTACTTTCTTTTCTGTAGTTTGAACCCTAGGTAGGAGGAAACTTTACGGTTGATTGGAACATGCCAGTACACATGTCTATGGAGACTGTGTATGCCCGTTTGGGCAAAATGGTCCTTATGTGTTGAAGCGTCAGCATTCTGAACTTGTGGGTCACTATGAACTTGTTGAGTGGTGATAGGTCCAGAATGACTCTGAGCTTTCCCGAATCCTTCTTCGGAACACAAAATAGCCTTCCTTGGAATCTGATGGACTTTGCCTTCCTTATAACTCTTTTGTTCAGGAGTTCCTGAACATATTCTTCCAGAATGGGGGTTGAATGCTGGAAGAATTGAGGAAAGTTTGGTGGAGTTGAGCTCCAACTCCACCCTAGTCCGTTCTTGATCAGGCTTTGGGCACAGGGATCGAAGGTCCAACGATCCCGGAAGCATCTCACATGGAGTGCTGGATGGAGGACTTGCCCCCTTGGCCACATCCACCTTTGTTACCCCTACCTCTGAAGGGGCGTCTAGAGGATCCTCGAAAGGAACCTCGAGACTTCGTCCTGAAAGCCGTCGATTGGCTTTCAAAGACTGGGGTGGATACCGGCGATTAGGTCGTCAGTGTTTGGGGCACCAGTTGAAAGGTGGTGGTTGGTTGTGCCACCGTCTGGGCACCGTGGCCACGGGAAGCTGTTGCTGTTTTCTAGGCCGAGAGGGCACTCTTGGTCATTTTGATTTATTCTTCGGCTGGGGACCCTCGTCAGCGGAAGATTTTCTTTTTGAGGACAAGCCCCACTTGGAGAGGAGATTCCTGTTCTCCGTAGCGGCTTTGTCCACGACCTCTTTGACCACTTCACTTGGGAAGAGGTCTTTTCCCCAGATATTGGAGGCTATGAGCTTCCTTGGTTCGTGTCTCACCGCAGCCGAGGCGAAGACGAACTCTGTACAAGTCCTTCGGGCTTTGATAAAGTTGTACAAGTCCTTGGTGACTGTCGCCAAATGAGATTTGGCGAAGACCATAAACATATCTGGGGTGTCCGAGATGCTTGCCATAGTCTCTAAGCCAGACTGCAGAGACATGGAAGCAGCAAGACGTTCCTTAGTCTCTTGTTCCCTGCGCAGGAGAGACTCTGACAGCTTCGGGAGGTCTTCGCCGAACTGTCGTCCACCAATATCTGCCTCCAGCTTCCCAACTGTGAAGGTGTTATGAACATCCTTCCAGTCTTTATCATCTGATGGAAAAGCAAGGGAAAAGGGTCTACACTCCTCCAGTGTAGGGCAAGGTTTCCCTGCTTCAACTGCCTTTAAGGCTGCCTTAAACCCTTTGTCCATAAAGGGGAAGGCACTTTTGGGGTCAGCAATAAAGGAAGGGTTCATTTTGCTGAGAGCCGGCACCTTGGAGCTAGTAAAGGCCCTCTTTTTCAAGGTGGTCGTATATAGGGCCTGAGCCTTAGAGAGTTCGAAGACAATCGTCTCCTTCAGCTTTGTTTCCTCCTTGGATGCAGGTTCCATCCTCAGACGGACATAGCAATCCGGGTAGGCCCCTTTACTGGGCCAAAACTCAATTTCCTCTACTGGGACAGTGCCCAGTTTCTCTGAAAGGAAGATCTTCCCCCCCCCTCCCCCCTCCCCCCCTCCCCCCCTCCCCCCCTCCCCCCCATTGGCATATGGTCTTCATATCTCCAAGGGTTAACGTCAGTGAAATCGGGGAGATCCTTGATGTTTAGCTTCTTCGGGGCTAAACGTGTTGCAACCAACTGATGCATTTCCGTCCGAAAAGAAGCTTCTTTCTCGGACGATTTCTTCTGAATGTCCTGCACCATAGACAGCAGCGAGTGCAACGTACTCGTGATGGAATCTAACTGGGGTGCAGTAGATGAAGTCGAAGGCACCGGCTCAGTCACCGCAGCTGATGATACCGAAATCGTATCGGTCTTATCAACTTCGGCCTCAGGAGGTACGTCATCCTCCTGCTCCAGTTCTTCGACTAGGAGATTGTTCTCAGTCAACTCTGAGACAACCGACATGTTGTCATCTAATTGGATGCCCTTCAAGGCGTCCAATACATCATATTCTACCGAAATCTGAACAAGGGGAATCTCAGGTTGAGCCTGGGGAATAATTGCATCCGCAGATGCCCTAGGGAAAAGATAGTCCCTCATCCTCTTATTAGGAAAGTATGGGCCAAAGGTGTTCTTCTGAAAACTTCTGACCCATTTTCGCAGCGCGTCCCTTGCTGCATCCCTTGACTCGGTAGACTTTTGATCATCAAAAGCCTCTTTTACCAGTTTGTTACAAACGGTACATACCTGTGGGTCCCAGTATTTGAGAGCCCCCTTGGTGATTGCGCAGCGAGCATGGGCCCTGCACATGTCATGGCCGTAGAAGTTCTTGCTACAGACCCTGCAAAAGCTGTTCCCACACTCGGGATGCTCCTTCTGTAAAGAAAGAAAAGCATATAAGTATTCGGTGAAATTCTCAGATTTCAGCATACATATTTTTTAAAAATATTAGCTTGGATAGAGTAAGCTAGAAATGGGAAAGACACCTACTTGTGTTTCCTGTCCAGCCCATTGCTATGACCTCCTCCAATATTGAACAATAAATTCTTAAAGAATTTTGTATGGAAAGATAATATCATTTGATATAAAGTGTCTTCTTAACACAATGTCCCAGGTTCAATATTGGGGGTAAGTTAATGGTTGATAACCATTAAGTGGAAGAGAGGATCATTCTCTTATATGTGATGGTCTCACAATAGGCTGCCCATGAAGCACCTTGTAGGTTGGAAAAAAACTTTTTGGGCTACAGCACTGACTGGCGGGGGTATGCCGCCAGACCTGCCGGGCCTGCCGACATAGGCCGGGCCTGCTGGCACATGCCGGGCCTGCCGACATATGCCGGGCCTGCCGACATATGCCGGGCCTGCCGACATATGCCGGCCTCGCCGACATATGCCGGCGTATTTGGGCTCTTGAAGGCAGGTACTGTCTTCAGATCTATACTTTGGGTGGCCGACTGTCGGCCGAAAACTTAGTTGCCGGCCACTGGTCATAGTATGTTTATTGTCGTTGGGTCGTCGATCAGCGACGGCCACGGCAAGTGGCGGCAGAGTAACTGCTGGCCGACAGACAACCAACATGGCCGCCGGCAGCTAGTAGCTGCCGGCGGTCGGCCCAGTATAAGGAAAGTCAGAGAAAAAGAGAGAGGATGGAGGAAGGCAAAGGCTCAGCCTTGCCGGCCTACATCCCAAAAGAGGGTGCAAGTGGAAGGGGGAGTTATATTCGGGCTTCTACCCAACCATATCCCATCCATATGGGCTATGGAAGGCAGTCCAAGGGAGGACTGGAGAGCACACTCGGGGATATGAGGGTACCTGCCGGCAGCAGACAGGGAACCTCAGGCCAATTCTATATATTACCCATAGGGTCAAATGTAGAACAACGGCCAGGAAGGGTGATGGTTCATCCAACACAAAAGAGAGAGCGGGGAAGGGGTAAAAGTCCTATAAGTAAGGTAATACCCTAGGGCATTACCTAACTTGAAGGATTCTGATCTCATAAAGTAACCTCAAGTAGGAGAAATCATTTCCCCAGGTTGGGTTAGTCAAGTGAGAAAGTGGCCATAGGACACAATCTCACAAAAGAACAGAATCTCGTACCAGAGATCTTAAACAAGGAAGAAATCATTTCTTCAGTCTAAGATCTACTAGTATAGGACTGTCTAGGGAGGTCTAGCCTCCTGTAAAGACAACTTAACCTGACTTGGGAAGTCATTTCACCAAGACAGTAAGATGCCTTACACAGACTTTTACTCGGATGTCCCGTTCTCAACTCAAAAACCGTATCAGTGGTTAAGAGAAAGAAACGAAACACCCCAGTAAACTTTGCCAGAACACAGTTCACAGCGAAGTCAGCTGAGGATAGCCTAGGCTGATCAGAGGGAAGGGGAATTGCTCTTAGATTTCGTCAGAGATAGTATCAACTTAAAAGGTATAGGAGGTGTCAGTCTCCCCTTAAAAGACAATACAAGAGCAATATGGGACATGTATGAAAGTATACTAAAGCCCCTAGGCTAGTAAGTCTAGGAGCATAGAGAATCGTTCACCGAAACTCTCTTGTATACTATCTTGGAAGAGGAAAATTTATGTAGTAATATCTTAATTGTATAAAATATTGCCTGAGCTTCAATAAAACTTTACCAGGAAGGTTATATCATGCATGAAGTGTGTAGGTGCCTAGGCTAGGAAGCCTAGCACTCGTGAGGCTCGATCATAATAGCAAAATCCACGACAACAATGACATAATATAAAAATCCCTAGCTAAAATACTAAATAGCTAAAGTTATTAAAGCAAATAATGGCGGGAAAGTCGTTCTGGCTAATTAGATGTACAGGAAGAACGACCGCGTTCATGACGCCATCCGGCTGGCAACAGCTCTTGTTATGTTAATTACGATCTCAATCGAAGAGTAAAACTGGCAAGAGCTTACATTTACACAATTTAAAGATATTACTTAACTTTCCAGAAGCTGATGAGGCTGGTGAAGGCATCATAGCAACAAATAACTCCAAAATAACGAGAGATAACACGGGATAACACCGGTCAACGAAGCTACAAGAGAAAGAATGGCTTGGTGGCGCCTCACGGTGGCGATTCGGCGCACTAATTACAGTACAGTAGGCGTGTCGAGAGCGTTGCCTCTTAATGACTCTCCTATATTCTTGCCACTTTTTCCCCCTCGAAGCGGAAACGCTATTGGGGGTGTAGATAGCTATGAGACGTGTCAAGAATACGTCCTCTGATATTACGCGATATCCCTTTTTAAATTTTAAGGGATATTCGCTCCAGTAGTTAGAATTCTGGATACCTTTGGTAAATTCTCTGGGATATATCACTGTAGTCAAATATACCTAGGAAGCTACTAATGAAGGAACTTCCATCAGGACGACATGGCCTGAGCCCAAAAATTGATTTTGTGTGGAAATGTGTAGGCTATTTTAGGAATTTGGAAAATATTACTGAAATTTTACTTCTTTACCAAAAGTTGATTAAGAACATTTAACACCACTGCGTTTCATATAAAGGACACTTGAAACATCGTTACCAAACACTAGACGTGTAGTTGTGGTGACAACTATGACAGGTTTAGAGGTTTCTTGCATGAAAATGAAATAAAATTAGGATAACAAGCAATGCAACTAATTAATATTAACTTAAACATTTCATAATACAACCAAAATACAAACATTTACTGTACCTAACAAAAATCACACAGACTAGGAACTGCTGCTAGGATAGTTTGTAAAACCCTCAATTTCTATTTCTCCAAAAACTGCTTTGCTGATGTAAGGGTGCATCTTACCATTTGTAGCGTCTTATGAAACGGGAAATACGGTAATTTTGACGTGATATTCGTTTCTTGGTCACTTTGAATGATTTCCTGAATACCAAACTTAGTGATAAAGCCTAGTAATTTCTCGGCAATTATTTTGGCACTGATGTTCCTGACGGGTATGGCTTCTCTGGGTATCTAGTCACTGTGCACATCAAGGTTAACATATATTCGTGACCTTTTTTCGTTCTTGGTAAAGGTCCCACGATGTCGAGCATTACCTTGCTGAAGGGTTCTCCTCGCAATTCTATCTGGTGTAAGGGAGCTTTCTTAATATACTCGTTGGGCTTTCCAGCCATCTGACATGTGACATGCACGGCAAAACTGGCTCACATCCTTATACATGCTAGGCCAGAAAAAGTTAAATAATCTTCTCCTTCATATTCCTTATCCCCATATGTCCCGTTGAAATACTACCGCTAGAGAGTTATGGGGTCCTTTGACTGGCCAGACAGTACTTCATTGGATCCTTCTCTCTGGTTACGGTTCATTTTCTCTTTGCCTACACATATACCGAATAGTCTGGCCTATTCTTTACAGATTCTCCTCTGTCCTCATACATCTGACAACACTGATATTAACAAACAATACTTCTTCACCCAAGGGGTTAACTATTGCACTGTAATTGTCCTGTGGCTACTTTCCTCTTGGTAAGGGTAGAAGAGACTCTTTAGCTATGGTAAGCAGCTCTTCTAGGAGAAGGACACTCCAAAATCAAACCATTGTTCTCTAGTCTTGGATAGTGCCATAGCCTCTCTACCATGGTCTTCCTCTATCTTGGGTTAGAGTTCTCTTGCTTGAGGGTACACTCAGGCACACTATTCTATCTTGTTTCTCTTCCTCTAGTTTTGTTAGTTTTTATAGTTTATAAAGGAAATATTTATTTTGGTGTTACTGTTCTTAAAATATTTTATTTTTCCATTTTTTCCCTTCCTCACTAGGCTATTTTCCCTGTTGGGTCCCCTGGGCTTATAGCATCCTGCTTTTCCAACTAGGGTTGTAGCTTAGCAAGTAATAATAATAATAAGCAACCCATCCTTAAGATGATAATAGGTCGGGGACTGCTATGCCTCCGTCTTATCCACCACACTGTACAATAGCTCTGTTAACATCACATCCTTCCGTTGCAATCCTATCAGCCTTTTCCTATTCACTTGTCCTACTTCCAACGCTGAAAACAAATTCTCCAAGTTCATTGCTCCTTAAATTTCTTTTTCTTCTTTTTCTGCCACTTTCTTTGTCATACCCCTAGTCGTCACACAACTAGGAAATAGATACGGGTAGTCCTTTTTTAATTCAGTCATAGGACTATACTTCAATGATTTCTCCGTTACAATGGGACAAGGCACAAACGGTGCTCCACTAACCTCATTTTTTAGCAGAATGTCTACTCTCTCGACAGCCAAAGAATCCTTTACCGCAAAGTCAAAATTACCTGTCACCAACTCACTTGACAGTTTCAAATGGCAAATAGGGGTAACCTCTTCACCTCCTATTCTCTTCAAAATAACCGAGTCTCCTGTTAGAGACTGTTCCACCAACGTGTGTACTCCTTGTATCATCACACTATGGTTACAACCTATGTCGTGCAATATCGTGACCGGGGTTCGCTCACTCCCGTCTATTGCTGCTAATATACCTTCATAAACATATGGTTTAAAGGTATCCACGCTGTTTGAGTTTGTCCTGTTTGTCGTGTAAACGTTGGCTGGTTTATTTTCCTCTCCGACCTTTCCCAATTGTTTCTTCGTCTTCACATTCTGTGAACACGAATTATCCCTAATCACTTGGGCGACTGCTTTCGGTTGGTTGGATCAACATTCCTTACTGATATGGCCTCTCTTGCCACACTTAAAACAGACAATATTAACCTTTAGCACATCTTTCATGATACTTGAAGTAGGATGATTCGACAATTGTTGCTGTGGTACGATCGCATTCTGCTTAGGAACAGTACCAGTACTACTTCCTCTGTAACTATTGAACTTGTTCACATAGTTATTACTGAACTGGTTTCCATGGTTCGGCGAATACTTGACACTTGGTCGGAACGACGGTTGAAACTTCATACCCGAGGAGGGTTTACGACTGATAATATGATTCTCACTCAGCGAAGCGGCTTTATCAAGTTTCTTCACCTATCTCTCTCAAGTACGTTCGAATATGTTCATTAATTCCTCTTAGATACTGTTCTAGTACTATCAATTCTTATAAATCAGCCATCTCCCTCACGTTAACAGCCTGTGTCCATCTCTTAAAATATCGTCGTACCTTGTAAGCGTAATCCTGGAAAGTCATTTTCTCGTCGTTCCTCAAACTTCGAAATCTTTCATTATAATATTTAGGGGTCATCTGATACACTTACAGCATACTCCTCTTCACTTCTTGATACTCCTTCCTCTGGTCCTTAGATAAGGACAAGTAAGTACTGCGTCCTTTCTCAAAAAGTACACTCTGCAATAACAGAGAACATTTATCTTCGGGCCATTGCATTGTCGATGGGACCGTTTCAAAATAATGGAAGAATTCATCCGGAGCTTCTTCTGTAAACCTCGAAATTAGCCTCTGGGCATTCGTCGTTAAACACGAGATTGTGCATAGCAGGGGTCGCCTCTGTCTGCGTTGCCGACTTTGCACGAGCGTTCAACAGCTCCAACTCCCTCGTATGTCGTGCAATTTCTCTTGCCTCTTCCTTCTTATCTTCTCGTTCCCTCTCTTTTTCTTCCCATATCCTCTTTTTTTCTTCTCGTTCTCTTTCTTCTCGTTCTCTTTCTTTTTCTTCCATTCTCCTCGCATGTCTTGCGATCTCTCTGGCTTCTTCCCTTTCTTTTTCTTCTCGTTCTGCCTCTCTTTCTTCCCGTCTTGCTTCTAGTTCCTTCGCACGTCATGCTTCTTCTCTCTTCCATCATCATCATCTACAATTTGATCAAATTCTCCTCCGCTGCAATTCGTCGAATCTCAGCCTCGACATCCCTTTCTGCTTTCATGCCTTCAGTTTGTGGGTCAACTGGTCCTTGCTTCCCTACAAATTCTTCTTCAGCCGCCTCCAACAGTTCAAGAGCTGCTACAATATCTTGTTCCGACAATTTTCCCGAGTTTATCAATGTTTCTAAGGCTAGACACTCGATTTGGGTTATAATCATTCCACTCGTTGCATGGCCACCACATGCCATTAAAATAGAGAGCCAATGAGCTTTAGTTACATTAGCTTCTGACAATACCTGAACCTTTGGGTTTTTCAAAAACTCTTGTATAGTAAACTGTGGCATCTTGTACCATTCACTGCCCATCCTCATGCTGCCTCCAACAAACTACTTGCCACACACATTGTGGAGGATTTATTTTTGCTTTATTTTAATTTTTGTTTTAACATCCCGCCAAAACATCACTTGCAATCCCAACAAAATTTTCTTTTACTAACTTCCACTTCTCTAAATTACCAGTTTCTCTTACTTTCACTTCGTCATATGCCATTTTCAACCTTTCTTGATATTTACTTTTTACCCCTGGTTTTATTAGCTCTTCAACCCTCACTAGCTCCCTTTTACATCCACCTACTCTATTCCCCCACTCTTTTGCTACAACTAATTTTCCTTCCACCAAAAAACTATATATGCTGGGCACAAAATCACTTTGGCGAGGACACACTAAAGGCACTTGCAGAGAGAGACGGGGTGGGACATTTTGGCTCTTTCACAGGACGGCTGTTTCTCTTCTGCCCCACACATCCCTGGGGCTACTTATATATGAATTTAGTAACTTTTGATAGTTTATTCTTGTGGCTTGGGGGCCGGTCTCTAGTGCCGCCAGAGTTATCAACTAGATAAAAATTCAGGAGGCCAACCTTGGCTTCAGGCATCTCTCTCTCTCTCAGCTGCTCCGCCCACCCACTGTTCTTGGAAATAAAAAAAAAGATAAAAATCTAACACTAGGGTTTTCGAGAACCTTCCAAAACACGTGGTAAATATAAGAATTGCGTTTTTTCTCACAAACATGATGCAATACCATAAAAAGAATTACATAAGCCCTTGTTCATATCTAGTATGGATCGTATAGCACTCTTAAACAGGTTCCGTAAGACTCCGTAACAAAAATACATGAAATAAAAAGTTAATTCTTAAAAATAACGTAAATTTACATATACTGACTTGAATGAAGAATACAAATAAATTAACAACGTAAGTATTACGTAATTTACATAATAAACTTATATCTACATGAGAGGAACTCATCCTAAGAGCTGGCTATTCACTTCTTCAATGCACATATGAAAACATAAAGATGATACATTAATAAATTATTTACTCTACACTAGACCAGCTTCGTAAGATTATCTATTTCTCTAATTTACTCTATTAATTTTTAGGCACAAAAATTCTTCTTCTTTGTCTTCATCTTTTCCCAATTTTATGTGGGATCGATGTTTCTGGTCAGCTTACTCTTCTTTCCCACACCTCATCACCGGTTAATCCTTTTGGTCTCCCTCGCCACCATAGTTGTTTTGGCTAATTTTTCATGGCCGGATGCCTTTCCTGCCTCCAACCTTCCCCATTTACCCGGGCTTGGGACCGGCACCAAGTTGAGGCTGGCACAAAAATTACTATTTTTCAATCCTCAAAAATTTAAGATAAGAGAAAATATAAAACTTATCCACCTACAAAAATCTACGATATAAAGATGAATCCCCAGTGTAGATTTACATATAATACATTCATAAATACACTATGTACTGAGGCACAATAGGTGAACTGCATTATGGTGAAGGATTACTGTAGCATACAAAGTTCCCTTGCCAATCTCATTAGCCAAGGAATCTGTGTAAGCTGCTGAAAGCTCTGCATTTTGGCTAATATTACTGTACAGTACTCATATAATGATAATACAGTAAGAGTAATGATGATTAACTGATGATAATAATTACTGTAATAATAATGATTGATATAATACTGTATGATTTTATGATAATACTGTATTTAAAATACCTGTCCGACTTGTAAATTATTATCTTTCTGTAAGTTTTGCTGCCACTTTAAAACTAACCCTTTAAGATTACACTATGAAAGGAGTTTTGACAATGGAAAAGTCTATTTTGGGCGGGGAACTGCTGTCTGGTCTTCAAGAAGTTTCATGAGGAAGGATAAAAAAGAGAATCCAATATGACAAGACAATACAAAAAAAATAAAAAAGTCATCCCAGTTCCAAGGTCAGTGTATCAACGTGTATGGCAAGACCTCGGCGAGTATAAGGGTGGTTGTCACCAAGAACCAATACAGTGCTGGTATGCACTCGACTACCATCTTTTATATTCAGAGTAAGGCTCATATGCCTCCTTTCTTTCACAAGGGTAAGGAGGAGGTTTTTTTTTTAGATACCACACAGTACCTTCCAAAAATAGGTTTTTCTGTCGGTAACCTTTTTTTTTTTGTGTGGATAATGTGCTGTGTGGTCTCCAAGAACTAACACTATAGAAACATTAGAGCAGGCTTGTGTAGCATAACAGACACTCATCTACAACAAAACAAACAATAGGGCAGTCCTTAAAATACAGATAGACCCTGTAGAAAGGGGCATTTTGGTCTTGGCATTTTGAAATGGTACCTTCTTTAGATGTGGATCTCAGTAGGGTAGATACTGGACAGAGGTTGCCATACCCTGGCTGTATAGCCTTTATATAAGGAAGATCCCATCTCTGAAGAGGCTTGTAATTTTTAGCTAGAAATAGGCAGCCAGAAGTTAGAATCAAGAAGAAATGATGGAGATGAATCTGCTTTCTATGTAATGCTGCAAGCTCACCAACTCGTGCTTCAGAAGCTAAAGCTTTTAGAAAAATAGCCTTCTGCAGTAGCTCTTTGAGGAAAACTATAGAATGATCTGATTATCAAGAGCCCAAGACACTGAAGGTGTTGGTTGGAATAGGCATAAGATTGTGCAATCTTGTGGAACATGTCAAAGAGTCTAAATCTTTGTTAAAAGTCTGCTTGAGAGGTTCTTTCAATGCAGATTTGCATGATAAGATTGTTGATATGTTTAAGTTTTCTTTCTACAAGGAGGTGGACTAGAAAGGAAGCCAAGAATAGCAAATTCAAGCATCAATGAGTAAGTTTCCCAAATCAGAAAATGGCTATAGTCACACTGGTTCTGAAAAGTGCTCTAGATTACCAGGAATTAAGCTCATACAGTGATTTCGTTTATTTCAAAAGTGCTAGAATATGTAATTCTTGAATAACTAATTAGTCACTTAGAAGAAATAGAAGCTTTGCCAGACAATCAGTCTGCTTACAGAAAATTACACTCTACGGAGACAGCTATCTATTCTTTTGTAAATGATATGCTGGAAATGATGGATGAAAACAAATGTGGTGTGTTAATATTACTTTATCTTAATGCTGCTTTTGATACAGTTGTGTATGAACTGCTACTAAATGATCTATGGTCCATCGATATTAAAGACCAAACTTTTGAATACTTAAAAGACTTCTTGTTTGATAGAAAATACTGTGTGCAAATTTGAAACTATTCATCATATGAACTCTTAAACACAGGGATACCTCAGGGGAGTGTACTGGGCCCAATATTATTCTGTATCTATGCTATTGGTCTATCAAAAATACTGCAAAGTCATGGAGTGAAGTTCAAACTATTGGCAGATGATACACAATTTTACTTCTCCATATATGATAGACGGCACTTCTGAAACTCTTAAATCGAATTCTTGCCAGTATTGGGGAATGGATGACAATCAAACAACTAAGATTAAACAAAAAATAAAAATGATTTCATAGTGGCAGAAAGAAAAACAGTGTAAGAAACTTGGGTGATATTCAAATAAAACATAAAAACAACTCTGCCTCGATATCTAGTGAAGTTCGTGATTAAGGCGTATCTCTTGACTTTAACTTGTGTTTCAGTGCCCAAATAAATAATGTTGTAAAAACTGCTGGTTATCATCTTCGAAACATCGCTTTTATAAAGAAGTACCTAGATGAACATTCTGTAAATAAACTTGTGATAAACTGTATTATTACCAGGATTGACTACTGTAACTCCATCTACTACAATATACCAAAAGTGCAACTTAAGAAATTTCAAAACATAATAAACAGAGGAGCAAGACTAATAAAAGATGTCCTACCCCAAGAAAGGATCACTCCTATGCTAATTAATTTACACTGTCTGCTTATTAAAGGGAGAATTGAGTTTAGAATATGTACAATGACACATCAAGTTATCAAAATCGGATGTTGTCCAAAATGTCTAAGAAAATTGCTACAAATTGTACAGCCAACAAATCATGTTGACTCGAGAATAGTTACAGATGGTTTCAAATTTTTTAACCTAGATGTATGTATACTGTAAGTTCTAGAACCTTTAAATATGCGGCCCCACTACTATACAATAAGCTCCCACTAAACATTCAAAAGACAAGATATTAAGGCTTTCAAGAAGAAACTGAAAACTTCCTTGTTCTCTAATGTGCTTTGATAGTGTGGATTTGACAATAAAGAAGCAATATACAGTGTGAAATGTTGAATTCTTTTGAACAAACATGATTAAATGACTTTGGAGGTCCTGTAGAGAGTAGTGTTCCCCTGCTGTATAAGACCAGAAAAGAGGCTTGTAAAGTAAAGTAAAGTAAGAAGTCTGGGGGTATCTGGCATGGGGACCTATCTCTAGGGAACATCATCAGTGTTTTCCATACTGACTTGTATTGTTTAGTGGAAGAAGACTTATTACATATCATCGGGTATGTCATATTGCATGCAGAAAATTATTCTTCATAATTACGGGGGAGAAAATTCAAGCATGAAGAATCTGGGTCAGAGAAGAGGAAGCGGAGATATTCTGTACTGATTGAAGAGGAGGTGACCTAGGCCTTGAAGGCAATTAATGATAATAATAGTAGTGGACACCATGGGCTGTTCAGCCACTGCAGTGCCACCAGCACAGCAGTCTGAAAATTCTGAAAGGATTTTCAAAGCCTTCAAAATCATACTTGGAGGAAACATAAATTGAGAATCATTTGTTCCAGTCCATGTTTAGGGCACCTCTTGCAACTGCCTGGGATCCATATTCAAAGGTATGTAAAGCAGAAGTTTGTGATTATTATTTTTTTTTATTTTTTTTTCGCAAACAAGCCCACTTGAAGATCAGGAATAATCTCTTAAGATCTCCTGAAATGAGTCCTGATTCAATGTTTAGTCTGTGTCCAGGGTTGTCTACTACCATGTTGGGAGAATCACTGTATTGAGAGTTCTTCAGCAGGATCCTCCCCTCCTGAGACAACATGCTACCACCTTTTGTTAACGAAAATTTTGATGTAGTCCTTCTCCTATTGAGCTTCTTCAGTGTTAGGAAAACCATCAGTTCCAACACATTTTTGTGAGATGCTGCCAACGTAGGGGACCATTTCCCGAGCCCTTATGCCTCCTCTAAGTGACCTCCCAGCCAGAGTTAGATACATCTTTATGTAGGATCATGGATACTACGGGAGGGACCTACGGGACCGACATGATGAGGAACTTGGGTGAGGTCCAAGGTTTGAGGATTATTTTGCAACGACTGGATAAGTCGGATTGTTTGTCTTGAGATCTGTCCAAGCCACTCTCCTCCACACCCAATTGAGGTCTTTCCACCTGGTCTTCAGAATTGGAATAACTATTGAGGTAATCTGAAAAAGACCCAAGATCTTCAGCTAGTACCCGTAGAAGAAAAAAAATAAAGAAAACAATTGTCATTGAAGGATTCTTTTATGAGATATTCTTGAGAGGCTTAATGTGGTTTTTTACATGCTCTTGTCCAAGCCTAGCCACTAGAAAATCCTTTCTGCAACTAGTGTTGATTTTGTGAAATTGACCAAAGCCTAGGTCAGGAAGAACTTACAGGACCCGATTTGTATACGCACAAGGCTTAGTTATCTGGTCTCTACCCAGACTAGCTATATTGAACTACTCCCAAGCCAAACACCCTAGATGAGCATTTTGAGATTTACAGTATAGGCCCAAACCCCCAGGTGTAGTAATTGGCGGACATGTGAAATGGACATCGCATCTAAAATGTTTGTTGAGATGGGATAGGTCGAGGATCACTCCTCTCCTAGGAGTCTTAATTTGGTATGCTGGACAATTCTTTGAAATTTTAGAAATTGACATTTCTCTATGGCTTTTTTTCTTGCATTTTGCTGACAGAGGAGTTAAGTTCTATGGTATTTGCTTGAAAGAATTTTTTTTGAGGAGGTATTTTGCCTCCACTACCAACTCAGGCCTTTCAAGACTTATGCTTTCTTCCCAATGAGAAAAGATCCAACACTCATGAAAACTGAGACGACCCCGATTTGTGGACATTCATTGTTGAGGTCCTTTACCTCTGCTCAATAAACCAGCACCCTGCCCCCCTCCTGAGCTGCCTTCAAGTGCTCTTTTTTTTTCTCTGATAAGAAATTGAAGCACTCAGGAATGGGGATACAGAAGGTCCTTGACTTACGAACATTTGACCCACAAACATAAATCTAACTGAAATCATGAATATCAGATATTGTATTGATAGGTTGTATACTGTAATAGGATGAATACTGTAATTAAACAATATTATATCATTCAATACAGTAAATAAAATGTCATTTGCAATAACCTGACATTTATTCCATATGAAATGGGGCTATTTGTTGACTTTTGTAGATGGACATTTTGGGCATGGGGGTCAGGTTAGTCCTACTCTAGGCCAAAATTAAACAAAATTTAACTTACAAACAGTTTCTTTGAACCTATTTAATTGGTAAGTTGAGGACTTTCTGTACTGTTCGAGAAGGTTGAGACTGACTGTTTCTTTCTATTTTCCCAAGTGAACTTGTTTGCCAACTTGGGCAGTAGGGTTAAGGGTGAAATGCTGGTCTATTCATAGTTGTCATGAGAACTGTTGTTGGTCTTGGTTTTAGGTAGGGGCATTATAATTGAAGATTTTATTCCCTATTTTGAAAGGGACCAAAATATTTGTTCCACTTCTGTGGAAGTTAAAATTAGCTGTACAGTGTTATTCCTAGCTTTATCCACCAAGAATTAAGGAAAGAGGGATTCACATATGTGTGGGGTGACAGACTTTGCTGCCCTAAAATACTCTAGGATAAAAAAGAAAAATTCTTCCAATTAGGATATACACACACGAGCCTCCCATTTCTTTGAAAGAAAGACATCACTAAACCCTGTAGGTAGTGGGTTGGCCAAGGCACCAGCCACCCACTGAAATACTACCGCTAGAGTGTCATTGGGTCCTTTGACTGGCCAGACAGTACTACATTGAATCCTTCTTTCTGGTTACGGATCATTTTGTCTTTGCCTACACATACACCGAATAGTCTGGCCTATTCTTAACCCATTCTCCTCTGTCCTCATACACCTGACAACACTGAGATTACCAAACAATTCATCTTTGCTCAAGGGGTTAACTATTGCAATATAATTATTCATTGGCTACATTCCTCTTGGTAAGGGTAGAAGAGAGACTAGCTATGGTAAGCAGCTCTTCTAGGAGAAGAACACTCCAAATTCAAACCATTGTTCTTTGGTCTTGGTTAGTGCTTTAGCCTCTGCACCATGGCCTTCCAATGTCTTGGATTAGAGTTCTCTTTCTTTGGGGTACACTCGGGCATGCTGTTCTATCTTATTTCTCTTCCTTTTGTTATTTTGAAGTTTTTATAGTTTATATGTAAATGATCAATTCAATGATTTTACTGTTCTCAAAATATTTTATTCATATAATTTATTCTTCTCTTGTAGTTTACTTATTTCCTTGTTTCCTTTCCTCACTGGGCTATTTTTCCTTGTTGGAGCCCTAGGGCTTATAGCATCTTGCTTTTCCAACTAAGGTTATAGCCTATCTTGTAATAATCAAGATCTAGCTTAAATTAGTGCATTGTGTAAATTATGGGGCATGAAGTTGAATCCAAACGAAACTCAAAAGTATAATTTTAAGTAGATCAAGGACAGTAGCTCCTCAACATCTAGATCTCAGCATTGATAATGTTTCTTTAACTCTATATGACTCTTAAAATTTTAGGTGTGATTCTTGACAGAAAATTTACTTTTTCAATATTAATCTTACCCGATGATCATGTAGCTGTCAACTCTGTTGCCCGACAGAAATCTAAGGTCGGGATACGCCAGCGATCGCTATACAGGTGGGGGTGTACACAACAGCGCCATCTGTGAGCAGGTACTCAAGTACTTCTTGTCAACAAGAACTCAATTTTTCCTCTGTCGTGCCACAGGCAAGACCTACTAAATATGCCGTCCCTCACTGGATTTGTTTTCACAACTTTTTGGTGAAGTACACTATTCCAGTTTTGAGCTTTCGCTATGCAGGGGTTTTATCTTCATTTCAAAACTTGAACTCATTTTGGATAGATTTAATTTTGGTGTCGAAGAAAGTATGGACTCTCTTTCACTTTTAAATGGCCGACCCTTCCCTTAGACGGAAGTGTTGGTGACGAAGAGAGTATGGACTCTCTTTCACTTTTAAATGACCGACCCTTCCCTTAGACGGAAGTGTGTTTAGGTTTTTGGTAATTTTGCTTAACAAGTTATAGATTTATTTTATATCTCTCCGCCATTTATAGGCCTCTTCGATTAACTTTCCATTTATTATAAACTTATAAAAATTAATTTTTATGTTTGTTTATATGCGACCTTTCCTAATAGTAGGCGGTCCTTACTTGGAACCGAAGTTAATTAACATTGAGCCCGTCATATCGTATTTCCTTTTAAGAATTTATGCTTTTTTAATTTTAATGTTTTTGAAAGAATTTCTTTGATAGTCTCGTACTGTTTTCAAAGATGAACTAACGTTAAGTTTAGTCTCCGCAGTTGTTGACGTTCAGAACGTTCAACATGCGCTCTATCGTTACGATAGAGAGAGAGTATTTCACGGTTTCACGTTGCAGTAAGAGTAAACCGATTCTAGCGTTTCGTTCATTCTTTCTTAGCTTAAATGGTTTTAATTCTAATAAAGGAACTTTTTATTTGGGAAACCTTTCAGTTTTTTTCCTTTATCAAATAATATGTTTTAATGATATATAATTGGGCTCATCTCTCAGGTTCTAAGTCAAGAGAGAGAGAGAGAGAGATAGAGACGGAGGGAGAGAGAGGAGAATAAACGTTTCGTTCAAGCGGGTAACGTTGTTCTCGTTTTTTACTCTTCTCCCTAGTCGCTATAGGGGAAGAAGGTAAAACGTTTCTAGAGTTTTATTCTTGTTCCCAGGCTTTATGCGGTGAGAGATTTTAAACGTAGTTTATTTGATCTAGTGTTTAGTCTCTTTTCCAGCCACTGAATTCTTTATCTTTCATTATGTTTTTCTGTTACATTGTAAAACTGTTTTCGCAATTACTACCTTTTAATGAAGGATAGGATTGCGTGTTTCAGGTACAAATCACTTAAAGTTTCGAGTTCAGTGAAATAAGTGCAAACAGAAAATCAAAAGTGATAAAGTGATATGCGCAAAGTGTTACAGTGTTGCGTTCGAGGGTTCGTCTGTTCGTGCCAGTTGTTCACCTAGTCCGATACCTCTTACAAGCTCCCAAGCCCAGGGGAGAAGTAATGTCGAAGGACTTATGGGTTCCACAGGCCTTGATCGACGAACAGACTTTTCCCTCCGTGGTTTCGGGTGTATCTACACACGTTGCCGACGTGATCACCCCACCCACACAAAGACGAGAGAGCCCATTTATTCCTCGTCTGCGGAAGAGGTTTCTCGCAGAAACCATGGACCAAATCTTGCAGCTTTTAAGTGCAAGTCGGTCCCTTCCGCGCAAGTCCTACGGCCTAGGTGTAGCCACTGGGTCAGTTCGGACTCGCTCCAGTCATCCGACGACTGCACACCTCCCAAGAGAGGCAAGGTGGTACCGCAACAGGCAGTAACTCCGTCACAACGGACAGTAGCTCCGTTTGTTGCCGTCTTTCATAGACCCTAGTGGTCCATGCTGCAGACTATACAGTCTCAGCTTGCTCCTTCATGCAGGAGTATCGTGCTGAGAAGGTTGACAATGCACCTGTTAATCTACAACCTGCCACGGTTGTGCGCTCAGCAGATACTGCGGCTGCCTGCTCCCACACTCCACCTGTGAGAGCTCCACCTCCGATGCGCAGTCGACCTTGCCAGACGCATGTTCATGCTGCACCCTCCATTGACATGCGTGAGCTACCGCATCAGCAGTGGGAAGGTGCTGTAGAGCTGCCGTGTTTTGACACAATGCGGCATGCTCCGCAACCCATGCGGCATGCTCCGCATCCCATACGGCATGCTCCGCAACCCACGGCAGTCCCTCCCACACACCAGCACTCCGCTTTTGTTGTTGCCAGCTCCCACACTCCGACTGCGGAGAAGGTTGACGATGCACCCGTGGGCCTACAGCCTACCACGGTTGTGCGCCCGGCATGGCTTCCTGCTCCCTCACTCTTGTTGTGAGAGCTCCTCCACCCATGCTCAGTCAACCCGGCCAGATGTATGATGACTCCCACAGACACACGGAGCACTCCGTTGCCGTGCGTGAGCTACCACAAGCTGCCGTGTTTTGACACGGTGTGTCAGCCTCCGCAACACACTGTGGTTACCGCCACTCGCCCGCAGCAAACTAGTCAGTCAGGAGTTGAGGCTTCCCCACACAACTTTGGTTGTTGCCAACTCACAGACTGTCAAACAGTTACATGACGTTGCCTTCTGGTCTGCTACTAATACACCAGTGCTGTATGTCCTCACGCTCCTGTTGTGGTTGACAGTTCAGTTTTTGACAGTTCACAGACTGTCAAGCAGTTACATAACGTTGCCTTCTGGTCTGCTGCTTTTGCACCAGTGAAACCCTCACTGAGATAACCTAGCTTTTCTCGGACATGGTTTCTGTAGATGAGAAAGTGCTGTTCTCCCTCCTTCTGATATTCCCTTGAGGACTCTGTCATTTGGAGAGGAGCCTTAAGCTGCTTAGCCTCCTATGGACTTTAATTAAAGCATAACATGCTTCTAGGGAATGTAAATGGTTCCGCTTCAGTCGCTAACCCCGTCTGTTGCCACACCTGCTCCCATAGACCTTGGGCTTTGTTGCAAGACATGCAGTCCAAGCTTAGTCCTTGATAGAGGATTTTTTACGGAGAAGAACCTTCTTGCCAACGACCTTCCTACCGGTTGGTTGTACGCCCTGTTGACGCTGAGGTATCCTACTCACGTCCGCCAGTTGAGATGGTTCCTCCACCGGTGCGACCCAGTGTGGGTTGCCAGTCGCACGTTGACGTTAAGCTACTCTCGGAGGTGGTTGTGGACGTTCAGTGTGTCACTGGGAAGACGTTCAACAACCAGCAGAGGTGACTTGTTGTGACGCAGTGCGGCAACCTCAGCAACCCAATAAGGGGTTGTCTGCACTACCCAGACAGTCTAGACAGTTTCGGGTTGTCGCTGTACTTCCTCGCATCCCCATGGTTGACAGTTCACAGACTGTGCAGCAGTACCATGATCTTGTGTCCGGCTCCGTCACGCATCCACCAGTGCGACCGGATTCAGCGAGTCAGACGTTGCCCACTCCGTTGCCGTTTCCTCATCAGTTTCGGATGAGAAACCCTCTGATGAGGACATGGCTGAACAAGACGATCAACCCCCAGCCCTGCTATCCATCCAGAAGATGCTGAAGAAGGAATACGGCCCTGTCAGGCTGTGGATGAGTCTGGTTAGGACACTGTCATCCGTGGTTCAATTGGTGTCACTTGGAAGACTACACCTCCGTCCTCTTCGGTTTCATCTAGCTCTTCACTGGAAAAGGACAAGACGCTAGAAGCGGTCTCGATCTCGGTTTCCGGAAGATAAGTCTGGTCTAACTTGATGAAAGGACTTTATCAACCTTTTATAGGGTCTTCCCCTGACTGTTCAGACTCCCAACCACGTTCTCTTCTCAGACGCATCGGACGTAGGCTGGGGTGCGACCTTAGGCGGTAGGGAATGCTCGGGATTATGGAACTCGAGTCAAAGGACAATGCATTTTAACTGCAAGAAGCTTCTGGCAGTACGTCTGACCTGGAAAAGCTTCAGGTCTCTCCTTCAAGGCAAAGTAGTGGAGGTGAACACGGACAACTCCCTGCTTTGATGTTCATCTCCTAGCAAGGAGGGACCTACTCTCTGACATGGTGCGAGTTCGCTAGTGACCTCCTCTCCTGTTCAACAGGTCTAGACTTTTCACTAGTAACAAGTTTCTTCCAAGGCAACTTGAATGTCTTAGCAGATTGTATCAGTAGGAAGGGACAATAATTCCAACATATTGGACCCTCCACAAAGATGTATGCAAGAGACTTTGGGTCACCTGGGGCCAGCCAACCATAGATCTCTTCGCAACCTCGATGTCCAAGAGGCTCTCAATACTTTGCTCACCTATCCCGGACCCAGCAGTGGTTCTTTTAGATGCCTTTCTACTAGATTAGTCTCATCTAGATCTATATGCATTCCCTCCGTTCTAGATTGTCAACAAGGTACTGCAGAAGTTCGCCTCTCACGATGGGACAAAGTTGACACTAGTTGCTTCCCTCTGGCCCGCGAGAGAATAACTTACCGAGGTACTTCGATGGCTAGTAGACGTTCCCAGAACTCTTCCCCTAAGGGTGGACCTGCTACGTCTGCCACGCGTAAGAAGGTACTCCAAGGCCTCCACGCTCTTCGTCTCACTGCCTTCAGAGTATCGAAAGACTCTCGAGAACTAGAGGTTTTTCGAAGGAGGCAACCAGAGTGATTGTTAGAGCAAGGAGAACATCCACCCTTAGAGTCTACCAATCGAAGTGGGAAATCTTCCGAAACTGGTGCAAGTCAGTATCCGTATCCTCGACTAGTACCTCTGTAACTCAAATAGCTGACTTCCTCTTATATCTGAGGAAAGAGCGATCTCTTTCAGCTCCCACTTTCAAGGGTTACAGAAGCATGTTGGCATCAGTCTTCCGTCACAGAGGCTTAGATCTTTCCAACAATAAAGATCTACAGGACCTCCTTAAGTCTTTTGAGACCACGAAGGAGCGTCGTTTGGTTACACCTGGTTGGAATTTAGACGTGGTTCTAAGATTCCTTATGTTAGACAGGTTCGAACCACTTCAATCAGCCTCCCTGAAAGATCTCACCTTTAAGACTCTTTTCCTGATATGCTTAACCACAGCTAAAAGAGTCAGTGAGATTCATGCCTTCAGCAAGAACATCGGATTTTCATCCGAAACGGCTACATGTTCTACATCTTGGTTTTCTAGCCAAACACGAGCTGCCTTCTCGGCCTTGACCAATATCGTTCGATATTCCAAACTTATCGTATGGTTGGAAATGAACTAGAAAGAGTATTATGTCCTGTAAGAGCTCTTAAGTTCTATTTTAAAAAAACCTTTACGAGGCCTGTCTGAAGCTTTATGGTGTTCAGTTAAGAATTCATCTTTGCCTATGTCAGAGAATTCTTTATCCTATTATTTTCAGACTGTTAATACGAGAAGCTCATTCCCTTCTGAATGAGGAAGACCAAGCTTGGCTGAAGGTAAGGACACACGAAGTTAGAGCTGTCACAACTTCCGTGACCTTTAAACAAAATAGATCTCTGCAAAATATATTCGACGCAACCTTTTGGAAAAGCTAATCAGTGTTCGCGTCTTTTATCTTAAGAATGTCCAGTCTCTTTACGAGAACTGCTACACTCTGGGACCATTCGTAGCAACGAGTGCAGTAGTGGTGGGGGCTCCACCACTACAATTCCCTAATTCCAGAACCTTTTTAATCTTTCTCTTGAAATATTTTTGGGTTGTCCGGAAGGCTAAGAAGCCTTCCGCATCCTGGTTGATTTGGCGGGTGGTCAAATTCTTTCTTGAGAAGCGCCTAGATTAGAGGTTGTGATGAGGTCCTTTAGTATGGGTTGCAGCCCTTCATACTTCAGCACCTAGGAGTCGCTCAGCATCCTAAGAGGATCGCTAGGCTCAGTAAGGAAGACGTACTTAAAAAGGCAGAGTAATGGTTCAAGTCGACTTCCTTACCAGGTACTTATTTATTTTATGTTTGTTATTTTGAATAACGGCTAAAATAAGATACGGGATACTTAGCTTCTAATGTTAACATGTATGCTGGTCTCCACCCACCACCCTGGGTGTGAATCAGCTACATGATCATCGGGTAAGATTAATATTGAAAAATGTTATTTTCCTTAGTAAAATAAATTTTTGAATATACTTACCCGATGATCACGAATTTAAGGACCCTCCCTTCCTCCCCATAGAGAACCAGTGGACCGAGGAGAAAATTGAGTTCTTGTTGACAAGAAGTACTTGAGTACCTGCTCACAGATGGCGCTGTTGTGTACACCCCCACCTGTATAGCGATCGCTGGCATATCCCGACCTTAGATTTCTGTCGGGCAACAGAGTTGACAGCTACATGATCATCGGGTAAGTATATTCAAAAATTTATTTTACTAAGGAAAATAACATTTTGAGAAACACATTAGGTCTGCCTCTTTTTTCAATGGCACACAAAATTGGCTTATTGAGAAAGTCTTTTAAGAATTTTGGTGATCAATCTATTCTGAAGAAGTGTTTCAATTCTTTCATTCTACCTTGTTTTGAGTATTGGTCTCCTGTCTGGTCTTCAGCTGCTGATTCTCATCTTAATTTGTTTGACAGGAACTTATGGTTTATTAATTTTCCTATTCCTGATCATGATATTAATTTCTGGCCCCATCGTTCAATTAGTGAGTTATTCATATTGTATAAGATTTTTTATAATTCTGATCATCCTTTACTTTCACATCTTCCTGGACAGTTCTATCATGTTCATAATACTAGGCATGCAGTTAATTTTAATAGTCAGGCCTTCTCCATCATGAGGCTCAATACTACACAGTATTCTAGAAGTTTTATTCCAGCTGTGACCAAGGTGTGGAGTGATCTTCCTAATCGGGTAGTTGAATCGGTAGAACTTCAAAAGTTCAAACTTGTAGCAAATGTTTTTATGTTGAACAGGCTGATATAAGTTTTTATAGTTTATATGTGAAATATCTGTATTGATGTTTTTTACTGCTTTTGAAATATTTTATTAACTGTTAATTATTTCTCATACCTTTTATATATTTCCTTATTTCCTTTCCTCACTGAGCTATTTTTCCTTTTTGGAGCCCTTGGTCTTATAGCATCTTGCTTTTCCAACTAGGGTTGTAGCTTAACTAATAATAATAATAATAATAATAATAATAATAATAATAATAATAATAATAATAATAATAATAATAATAATAATAATCCCTCAAATTGTTTTGGGTAAACCTCTACTAAGAAGGAAATGCATTCTTTGGATATGTCGGAGTCCCCTTTTAGCAATATATCCCTCATAGATCTTAAACCCCTATTTCCCATTTTGGTCATGGCAGGAATTTTCTGACCTGGCACTGTTCTTCCAACCACAAATGAATCTACAAGACTATGATTGAGGAGCATCCCTCAGCATGAGCCCCTCAGAGACTTCTGCAAGAATGTTAATAACACACTTATGTGTCAACAATAAAACCTCTTTGCAAGTGAGCTTGAGACAAATCCTAAGGGATGTTTACTTTTTCTAATTTTTTCCTAGTTAATGATGCTTTCATTTGAACCAATACAGGTGCTTATGTGGCGGGATGTTGCAGCAACACCCACACCCTTGATCACACTAAACAGACAATTGTTTTCGCAACACAAACTTTCCTCTTACACTATCATAAACTGGACTCTTAGACAAAAAGGACATAAAAACAAAACATAACCTCAATACTATGTTTCTTATAAACTAAAAATGAATCATATACCAAATTAATCACACTTAAACTATTTCTTACAAGCTAAACCTAATCATAAACTTGGAGACTAAACTTACAATAAAGTAACACCATTCAAATAAACCAAAAACCCTAACAAACTTAAAATTATACTGCACACCAACACCAAGATTTGTATGTTTATATATGATATTTTATTGACACCAACAGTGTCGTCTACACAAAGCCAAATTGTCTTTCACGGCACAACCACCAATCTGTGGCAAACGGAACTATATTCTGTTCCAACTGGACTGAACAGTCAATTAATGGTGGTCATAATCGTCGTCATCATCATCATCAATCAAAATACACAGGCCAGGTCATTAACGGTTGAGCAATCCAATAGAGCAGTCTAAACACAGTCGATTACAGGCCAGGTCATCAACGAAAGATCAGCATTAAAAAAAATAATTCTCCAAAGGAGGAATTACAGCCTGCAAATTAAAAAAAAAAGAAAAACACTTACGAAAACTCCCAGCTAACTAAACTATCGCACTATAATCAAAGATAAATATTAAACTTAATGTTATTCAGAATCACTCCAAACAAAGATAAATGAATTGTACTTAATGTCGAAATAATTCAACACTTCCACGCTGGTTGAAATAATATAATGATAATAGTCCAGCATTCACACAACTGCCTCTAGCTGCAGTCAAATCAAAATAAGCATTTGCCCAAGACATGCACTACTGTCCTAACATAGCTAAAAAAGGGATTTTGACTTAGGAAAAATCTATTTTTGGGCTCAGCCATGTCGTCCTGATAGAAGGTTCCTTTAGGCAGCTTTCTAAGGGATATTTAGCTACAGTGATACTCCCAGAGAATTAACCATAGGTCTTCAGAATTCTAACTCCTGGCGCGAGTATCTTTAATATAACTTTAAGGATATCGCACAATATCAGGGGACGTATTTTCTTATATAACACATGGCAATCTTCACTCCGAATAGATTTTACTCTTTGGGGGGGAAGAGTGGTGAAATGAAGGGGAGCCGTTATCAAGGTACCTGGTGGATCCCCTCCCTGTACTACCATGGCGCCTTATTCCTTTTAAAAGTAGCACTTAAGCACGGTGTTCTCCCACGTTTCTCTCGGTGTTGTTACTATTTTCAAGGAATATTATGCAATCTCCAGCATCTTCATCCTCTGGAAAGTTGAGTATTTAATCTTTCCTTTGTATAATTTTTAGCTCCCTTCTCACAGTTAAGTTAACATAATTTAGGTGTGTTAAGTGGAGCACTGCCATCCCCGGAGGCGGCCATTTTAAGACCTCTGTCGCACGCCATAAATGCTTTATTTAGTTACTAGTGTGACGTTCCCGGTATTTAGCTATAAAGAATTTTCTAGCTAGCTAGGCAAAATTATACTAGTGAAGATAGCATTACACATGTAATATTTCCTCTTCTGAATAAACGTTTCTCTCGTATGCAATAGGGCCTCGGTGGTATCACTCGTAGCCGAGATATCCACTCGAGTTAGGCTAGCCTAACCCATTTTAGTATACTTTAGTAACGTTTAACCTCTAGTATCTTTTCTAATAATTTGGTCGGGGATATATATATCCCCTAGAATTATTGGTATAATTCTATACGCTTCTCTTTTAGAGAAAAGAGGATAAACCCTTCTTCCCCCCTGAGGGCCGCCATCCCAAGCAACAAACCTATCTTCCGTCATCGCCATCGAGTAGTTAACTCTGGCTTGACTGGGATAGGGTTTTACTGTCGATCCTCTTTGCTGGCGAGTATCCCGGCCTTGAAATATGACAGTAACTCAGGGTGTATTGTCTTGTAGCCGACAACGTTATCGACAGAGGAAAAGTAATTACTCTGCCGGCTACAGCGTTGTCGGCAAAAAAAGCTAGGCTTCCCTAGTCTACAACCGAAAGTGGGCAGTTTAATTGCCGCCACCTTTCTGCCTTGTAGACTAGAATACATGTCTTATATCCAGCAAGGTCACAGGCTAGGGAATCGTTATTCCCCTGCCGACCATGACGGCGCCGGTATAGGAAGCTAGGCTTCCTTGATTTACACCCGAAAGTAGGAGGCATACTTGCCTCCACCTTTCTCCTCTGTAAAATATAAGACCCTTTCCCTTCCCCTTCTGTCCCTTAGTGCCGGCCTAGCCGTCACAAATGTCCTTTGGCCGGTGTTCTACAATCATCCCCGCTTGCCGGGCTGACTGGGATACCGTCCTGGTTCCTACAAACGGCGGTTAGGTTACCGCCTCGACCAACTCCCTAACGGAAGCAAAGCTCCGGGAAAGGTTGAGCCGGCCCTGACGGCTGCCAGTGGGAAACCCATTATACTGCTGAGAATTCTTCAGTCCTCTCTTGGACTGCCCTCCACAAATCTTGTAACCGACAGTACAGCCGGCAACAGAAATTGTGGCTGGATGGAAGCTAGAATCAAGGTATTCCTCCCCTTCCATTTGAATTCTCATTCTGGGAAGAAGGCTGTAGAGGCAATAGTCCTTACACTCCCAATTATTGTACTAAACTATAATAATACAGGAGTCCCTCTTTCCATTCTTTCTCTCCCCCTGTCAGCTAGTGCCGCCAGGTACTAGCCTAACCCGGTAGTATACCGGTAAAACTACAGTATAAGACAATACAGTAGCCAGTATTCCTGCAGTATAACAATACAGCAGTTAGAAAACTACAGTATATAATTATACAGTAGTGTAAAATTTCCAACATACTTTGTGTATCCTTTCACAGTCCATTGTTGAGACCGATTAAGATGTTGAGGTGAAGTATTCCTTCAACATCCTGATGAATCCTAGATCATTGGGACACCAATTATTACCATTCAGTATTAATATTCTGCAAGTGGAGGAGTTAGTGTTGATATTCACTGACTCCGGCTCTACGTACGAGAGTTATTCCACTCTGTATTTTCCCTAATAAACGGGATTTTGAGCGAAGCGAAAAATCTATTTTTGGGTGAGATAGCCATGTCGTCCTGATGGAAGGTTCCTTCAGTAGCTTCCTAAGGGTATATATGACTACAGTAGATATTCCCAGAGAATTAAACTAAAGGTTTCACAGAATTCTAATTTCTGGCGCGAGTACCCTTAAGGTTTCCCTTTAGGATATCGTATAATAACAGGGGACGCATACTTGACACGCCACATAGCTATTTGCACCTCACATAGCGTTTACGCTTCGAGGGGGGAAGTTGGTGGCAAGATATGGGAGGAGCCGTTACAAAGTTCTCCTCCTCCGTTACTGTTATGGTACTCGGATGACGTCACAAACGACGCCATCTTTGCTGACATCATAACCGCCCTCGTTCTATTGTATAAATTAGCTCTGGCCATAAAGTAACGCCTTTTTATCTTTAAATAACGTGTTTTGTGGCGAAGCTATTGCCTAACCGGAGGCATCCCTGACTCTGTTGTTCGCTTCGCAGACTTTATTTAGTCAGCCAGAACAACTATCCCGGTTTCTTAACTATTATCAGTATTAGTTATTTAGTCTTCATTGCTAGGAATTAGTTATATTATGCCGATAGTATTCCTTAATTTCGGCGAGTATAGGTAGCCGAATTATGACGCTAGAGATACTAGCCCAGTCACCTAGGCTCGCTAGCCTAGGCGTTTTAGTTTACTTTCATGCATGATATAATAAGTGTTCCTGGTGCTATTTTTAATGAAGATATTAGGCAATTATACAGATAAGATTCAGTGATTGCACATGGGTTTTCTCCTTCTAGAAAGTATACAAAGGGTTTTGGTCACAGCAATTGCCTAGAGAGGAAACACAGATATGTGTCTTTCCTACTTCTTTTCTAGCTTACTATCCTAAGCTATTATAAATAATAGTTAGTGATACTATTGTCAAACATGTGTATTTATATCAAGTGATATAAATAACCCTATACTCATTTCACTCTTTCTTTCCTTACAGGAGGAGCTTAAGGTGAAGTGTGCAGTCATGTTCTGCAACCACAAGAGAAAGGACTTTTGTGGGCATAAGATGTGCAGGTCTCATGCCCCCTGCTCCATTGTAACTGAAACCCTGAGGTATTGGGACCAAAGGGTTGCACCGTCTGCTCGGCTCTGATGACCGAGGGATTTGGTGAAGATATCCCTGAAACTACGGAGTCAAGGGATACAGCAAAAGAAACTCTTCAGAGGTGGGTAAGAGGGTTCCAAAAGAACTCTCCGGGACCTTACCTGCCTAATGAAGCTATGAGATGCCTTCTGTTCCCTAAGGCCCAATCCGACGTGGTTGTGCCCCAGGCACAGGTCAAACCTCCCTTCATCCAGCTGACGATAGAGGCGGACATTAATAAGGCACTCGAAGGCATGGACATCCACCAGGAACGGATGTCGGAGGTGTCTACCGACCTTCTGCAAGAAGATCCTGAAGAAGAGGTGGCTCAACCACCCACGGAGGAAGAAGGATCCGTGTCTACGATAACTGAAGACCCTCAGCTCTCTGTGACGGCATATCAACCTGTGCCGTCAACTTCTTCAGCCCCAACTCCCAATCTTGAGCCGCTGATAGCCAAGATTGAGGCGCTAGGACAACTTCAGCAGATGATGGAATCGTTCCGCAAGGAACAACGGGAGATTAGGAGGGAAGTAAGAGAAGTGAAACGCCCAGGCGCTTTCAAAGGCTCTCATAATCCTATTAATGTCTCTGACTTACCTTAATGCTCCGAAACCAACCCCTGGAGGTATGCAGAGCATTATGCCCATGATGAATGGGAAGCTGTACATCTCCTAGAAGCTGGGGCCAAACCCCTTGAAGATCTCCAATTCTGCCCTAACCTATCGGCATACCCAGATTGTTACGGGAGACTTCGGGATGTATCAGCATCTCGTGAGGAGACGGAACCAAAAGATGTCATGGTCTTTGAGCATGACAAGGCACTGGCTCTCTTGTCCAAGACCCTAAAGAAAGCCGATTACACCAACTCCAAGTTTTCAGCTTTGAGCAAGAAGCATCATACCTTCATTGCTCCTTTCTCCAGAGCTTTCCCCTTTTCGGTCAAAGCTCTCGACTGGGTGTTGAAAGCAGCTAGAGGAATGCAGTCCAATATCTCTAGACAGGCCTACATGCGAGAAGGAATGGAACTAGGTTCATCTAACCTTCTCAGTCTCTAAACTGGATCGTGAGATAGCAGGTCAACAGTTTAATGAGAACCTTCCAAAACTGCCAGAGCATCTTTTGAGAAGGGAATAGGAGACAAAAGAGACTAGCCGCTTCTTTTTCTCTTCAGAACTGTATGGAAATGTGTGCAGGCCTTTCCAATACCCCAGATATGTACAGGGTCCTAGCCAAGACTCACATGGGTTCCCTTGTCAAGGACATGTACGCTTTTGTCAGGTCCAGGAGGGCATGTAGAGAGCATGTGTTTGCAGCAGCAAGGGTCAAACATGAGCCTAGGAAGCTGATCACTTCATGTATCTGGGGCAAGGACCTCTTCCCAAAAGAACTGGTTCAGCAGGTCATCGCAAGAGCCACCACGAAGAATAGGAACCTTCTCCAGAAGTGGGGCATGTCTTCCAAGAGGAAATAATCCTCAGATGCTGGTCCCCAACCGAAAAACAAGAAGACAAAGAAGCCACGCAGGCCTGCACAGCATCCAAACATGACCATGACCACAGTGCCCCAAATGGTAGCTCAGCCGCAAACCCCCTTCCAGATGGTGCCCCAGCAGCTGGTAGCTCAATCGCCGGTGTTCATCCCGGGCTTTGAGAGGCACACAACTACCTTTCGCCCCAGAGGTAGAGGCTCAAGAAGAGGCTCCTCAATGAATCCCTCAAGGGGTAGAGGAGGACGTGGTCAAGGTGGTAAATCCTCAGGAACATTTCAGAAATGAGATGATCCAGGTAGGAGGAAGACTCTTCCATTTTCGGGATCGTTGGAACTTCAATCCCTGGGCCCACAGCCTAATCAAGAATGGATTCGGTTGGAAATGGAACAAAATTCCACCCATTTTCCTCAATTCTTCCAACACTCCACCCCTTATTGGAAGAATATACCTCAGAACTCTTGAACAAAAAGGTAATAAGGAAAACGAAGTCCCTCAAATTCCAGGGAAGGCTGTTTTGTGTTCCTAAGAAGGACTCGGACAAACTCAGAGTCAAGTTCCGGATGCTTACCCTGCAACACATAAGGACCCTGTTATCGAAAGGGGCGTACACAGTCTCAATACACCTGGCGGATGCTTATTGGCACCTACCAGTCAGCTGCCCCCTCTCCTCCTACCGAGGATTCAGGCTACAGAAGACAAAATATGCCTTCACAGCCTTGCCCTTCGGGCTAAACATAGCCCCAAGGATATTTACAAAACTTGTGGATACAGTCATCCAACAGCTGTGCTTAGAAGGCATTCAGGTAGCGGCATACCTGGACGACTGGCTGGTGTGGGCAGCATCCAAGACACCTTGTCTGCAGGCAGCCACAAAGGTGATTCAGTTCCTAGAACACCTAGGCTTCAAGATTAACCACAAGAAGTCTTGCCTTTCTCCAGCTCAGGAGTTTCAATGGTTAGGAATCCATTGGAACTTGCTGTCACATTGTCTCTCCGTTCCACCGAAGAAGAGGAGAGAGATAGCGGGATCTGTCAAGAGACTACTGAAACTCAAGAAGATTTCAAGACGCCAACAGGAAAGAGTACTGGGCTCTCTCCAATTTGCAGCAGTGACAGACCCAGTGCTAAAAGCACAACTAAAAGATGCGTCAGGAGTCTGGAGAAGATACGCATCAAACGCTCGAAGTGATCAACAAAGATTGACACCGACCCTACTGCGAACGCTCCTAAGGCCATGGTCAACGATCAAGAGCCTGACAAGAACAATTCCCTTACAACCACCTCAACCTTCAGTGGTAATTCACACAGATGCCTCACCTGAAGGATGGGGAGGCCATTCCCATCAATGGAAAGTGCAGGGGAATTGGTCGCACCAGTTCAAAACCTTTCACATCAACATCCGGGAAGCTATGGCAGTCTTCCTAACGTTGAAGAAACTATCCCCTTGCAGATCAGCCCAAATCAGACTGGTCTTGGACAGCAAGGTAATAGTGAAATGTCTGAACCAACAAGGCTCGAGATCACCTAACATCAATCACGTGATGTTAGCCGTCTTCCGCCTACCAAGGAAGAAGAGATGGCACTCATCAGCAGTTCACCTGCAAGGGTTCCATAATGTGACGGCGGATGCTCTATCCAGGCAAAAGCCAATAGAGAAAGAATGGTCCTTAGACGCAAACTCATTCTCCTTCATCTTGGAAAAAGTCCCGGAACTGCAGATCGACCTCTTTGCAACGAGCGACAACAAGAAACTACCTCGATATATAGCCCCTTATGAGGACCCTCGGGCAGAAGCGGCAGACGCCATGTCTCTCTATTGGAACAGATGGAATCACATCTATCTGTTCCCACCAACCAACCTCCTGCTGAAGGTCCTCAACAATCTAAGATCCTTCAGAGGAACAGCAGCAGTAGTCTCCCCCAAATGGCCCAGAAGCAATTGGTTCCCTCTAGTTCTAGAACTGAAACTGAAGCTGTTCCCTCTACCGAACCCAGTTCTATCCCAACTGGTTCAGATCTCGATTGTCTACGCTTCATCCTTGAGAACCAAAAACCTACATCTCATGATTTTCTTGCCTTAGCGTCCAAGAAAAGGTTCGGGATCTCAAAAGACAACATCGACTTTATAGAAGAATACAAGTCAAAGTCAACTAGAAGACAATACGAATCGTCTTGTAAGAATCGGGTTTCCTTCGTGAAAACAATGAAACCGACAGAAATTTCAATAGATTTCTGCCTCTCCTTCTTCATCTACCTTCATGAACAAGGCCTAGCTTCCACCACAGTAAGTGCGTGTAAATCAGCTTTGACTAGACCTCTTCTTTACGCCTTTCAGGTGGACCTTTCAAGTGAAATCTTCAATAAGATTCTGAAAGCATGCGCTGGACTCAAACCAGCAACCCCTCCGAAGCCCATATCATGGTCTTTGGACAAAGTCTTGCACTATGCTTCAAATTTGAACAATAAGGATTGTACCCTAAAGGATCTAACACAAAAAATAATATTCATGTTCGCTATAGCTTCAGGGGCTAGAGTTAGTGAAATAGTGGCCTTATCCAGGAACGAAGGCCATATTCAGTTCACAGAAGAGGGAGAACTGAACCTTTTTCCCGATCCTACCTTTCTCGCCAAAGATGAGCTGCCCACCAAAAGGTGAGGTCCTTGGAGAATCTGCCCTCTGAAAGCAGATGTCTCTCTATGTCCTGTAGAGTATCTTAAGGTCTATCTTCGAAGAACTTCAGACCTCAAGGAGGGACAGCTCTTCCGAGGCAAAACTCCAGGATCCAACCCATCCCTAAAACAACTGAGGGCAAAACTCACCTACTTTATTCGCAGAGCAGATCCTGACAGTACACCCGCAGGTCACGATCCTAGAAAAGTTGCTTCCTTGTTGAACTTCTTTCAACACATGAACTTTAATAGACTCAAGGAGGGACAGCTCTTCCATGGCAAAACGCCAGGATCCAACCCATCCCTAAAACAACTGAGGGCAAAACTCACCTACTTTATTCGCAGAGCAGATCCTGACAGTACACCCGCAGGTCACGATCCTAGAAAAGTTGCTTCCTCGTTGAACTTCTTTCAACACATGAACTTTGATAGACTCCGCTCATATACGGGTTGGAAATCATCCAGAGTATTCTATAAACATTATGCGTAGCAAGTGCACAAGATAAAACACTTTGTGGTGGCGGCAGGTAGTGTTATATAACCTGTCGTCCAGTGCTGCGATGAACAGTGGACTGTTTTGGGACTTAACAGTGTATTGGGTGAATAGGTGTTAGCACCTTTGAGTTTAATACCTTTTTAGTGAAATCATTACGGTGATTTACGGACTGTTCTATATAGATGCAGAATCTAACCAATAACACCAGTGCCGTGTGAACATTTGTACACACTTTTGAAGCATATGCAACATCTAATTGAAGTCAAACAATTTAATTTCACAAATTGAGTGGCATTTACCAATGAACTAATTTATGTATATTCTTCCCTTACAGGTTATACATACATACATATTCCCCCAATTTTGGGGGGTAGCCGACATCAACAAAGAACAAAAATAAAAAGGGGACCTCTACTCTCTAGGTTCCTCCCAGCCTAACAAGGGACTCAACCGAGTTCAGCTGGTACTGCTAGGGTGTCACAGCCCACCCTCCCACATTATCCACCACAGATGAACCTTCATAATGCTGAATCCCCTACTGCTGCTACCTCCGCAGTCATCTAAGGCATCGGAGGCAGCAGCAGGGCCTACCGGAACTGCGTCACAATCGCTCGCCATTCATTCCTATTTCTAGCACGCTCTCTTGCCTCGCTCACATCTATCCTCCTATCACCCAGAGCTTCCTTCACTCCATCCATCCACACAAACCTTGGCCTTCCTCTCGTACTTCTCCCATCAACTCTTGCATTCATCACCTTCTTTAGCAGACAGCCATTTTCCATTCTCTCAACATGGCCAAACCACCTCAACACATTCATATCCACTCTAGCTGCTAACTCATGTCTTACACCCGTTCTCACCCTCACCACTTCGTTCCTAACCCTATCTACTTGAGATACACCAGCCATACTCCTTAGACACTTCATCTCAAACACATTCAATTTCTGTCTCTCTATCACTTTCATTCCCCACAACTCTGATCCATACATCACAGTTGGTACAATCACTTTCTCATATAGAACTCTCTTTACATTCATGCCCAACCCTCTATTTTTTTTACTACTCCCTTAACTGCCCCCAACACTTTGCAACCTTCATTCACTCTCTGACATACATCTGCTTCCACTCCACCATTTGCTGTAACAACAGACCCCAAGTACTTAACTGATCCACCTCCTCAAGTAACTCTCCATTCAACATGACATTTCAACCTCGCACCACCTTCCCTTCTCGTACATCTCATAACCTTACTCTTACCC